>NC_042493.1:45439987-45449187 GCF_005508785.2 Acyrthosiphon pisum
ATTATATCTTTATTGACGGAAAAAACTCCATTTACAAAACAATATATATATATTTAAAATTGTGTAGTGACTAGTGACACAGATACAATAGAATTAGGTAGGTACGAATAATATAAAATTCACATTCAAATATATAATAAAGAACATATTATGAGGTATATAATAATTTTATTATACAGCCAAAATTAATTATTAACTAAAATATTAATATCCATAGTGTTTCCTATAGACATTAGTATATTTGTAGGCAATGATTTTAAGTGTGTTATAGAAACATTATTGATTAAAAAACTTTCTTGATTTCTGGTGGATTTGGTATTAATTCGAAAATGTAATCGTTCCAGTAAATAAGGACAATTAGTTTTAATATAAATGAATAATGAGGGATACTTCTCTAAGTTAATAAAATCTATAGACACGTAGGTACCTAGTAAATATAGTAATAATATTTATAATGAATTTTTTTATTCATTTTGTTGATATAATTAAACGTTCAAATTATAATGTGTACCTATGTTTATATTGATTAGGTACAAGGTCTTACACTCGAATGCCGAAATATTTTTTCGGGTTTTAGTATAAATTGATAACAGGCTACTTGCGATTATCAAAAAATTTATTAATATTCAAGTAGGTTTTGTACGTAAATAGGGAAGTACGACGAAATTCCGAACAAAATATTAATATAATTTTAAAATATATATTATGGTCATGTTAAAATGCGTAATAACTTACCGGCATTGCCAGTTTTAGCGTCGAGCTTCTGAGATTATTAATGTTACCATATTATTATGTTCTTTGCATGTCTGATAAATTGATAGAATTACTTTAGAATGTCGCCAATGTAATATATATACATAGGTATCTCGCACGCACAAGAATCTTATGGTTTACAGACGTAAGATGGTGAAAATGTCACAAACGCCTTTCTGTCAAGCGATACTTAATACAACGTAAATAATAATTGTAACATCTGCCAATAAATATTGTATTCTTCATCAGTAGAATTTACTAACGCCCACCAACGTCCACCATTAGGTATAGGAGGTATGTCGAAATACGTCTGCCAGTCTCTATATGTGACTTTCTGATCTATATAGATCTGCAGGTATCTGCAGATTTTGGTTTTCTTTTCACCTTACGGTTATGTTGGTGAACCAAGTACAACAGTTACTCTGTTTGTCAAAAGAAACACGTATCTATGCACCGTTTTCTAGGATTATGGCCTAAGATATAGGCAGCCGTGAGTCTTTTTGACGTAATCGGACAAGTTTTTGATAGCTTTCACCCTGTAAAAACCATATACGATGAAATAATCGAACAACACATTTGAATCTGATTTGGTGGCCTGTGAGTACCTCATAGGTATTAATTTGTTACTATCTTAAATTAGTATATTATAATTTATTATTATACCGAGGTTAATAGGAACCAAAATACGTTAAATATTATAATATTATATTAAGTGAAAGTATAAGCTATGACAAATTATGCCAGAAATCCCTGATAACTCATTTAGTACAAACAATCATTGTTAGGTATATGTTTAGATATAATTTTGTCCACATTTTAAAGTTTGTAAAAAAAAAATTATGCGTCTCTATAATCTAGATCAATTGTTTACTTCAGTATTTCAAATTAATGTAATTTTTACATTATAATAATTGTTTTCGTAGTTTTGGACGTTTTGGTAATAACCATTACTTCCGCCTATTTCTCTGTAGATACTTTCCAAGGATGTAGTTTAGGCTAAACTGAAATCATTCGATAATGCATTTTATTGATAAGCCCGTATTTTGTGCAAAACAAATTATCACCTAAATAACTTATTATTTGAAGGTATTTAAAAATGACTCGTTGGAAAAACACATTATTGTTTTTGTACCTACGTTCGTTATGTTACGAGTGCAGAATTGCAACGCAAAATATTTTATAGATAAAAATAATCACTGTCGGTAGTATGACGTGATTATATGGAGCTAAATTTGTTAAAATAAAACTAAATTTAAAGAAAATTTTCAGTTATTTCTTAAAACCAATAAAATCATAATAGAACCAAGAAAGTTATTGTTTATGTAAATGAAATCGGATTGTGAAAAATATAATGGTTCCACTAAAGGTTTCGGTTCTTAGATGCTCTCCAGGAACTTGTAAGTTCGAATGTGGTGTGGTTAGCTATTATATTACTGTTATATTAGAATAAATTGATTAGTTATCAACCACAAAGGGGAGTAAATTATCTGTATTTTCTAAAGGGTTTTTTGAAATAATTAACTAAGCAAGTTATAAGCATGTAAAACATAAATATTTAAAAAATATCATAAGTCATATCTCACATAAAAATTAAAATATCACTGTGTATATTATAGTAATTACAGTTATTTTATGTGTACCTATATATCTATTAAAAACTGATACTACTAAGTAGGTACATTAAGTATACATCTTTAAGCGTGTGTAAAAATCATTACCATATTATTATAATACTATTTTTCATTACCATATCATTACCATACTATTTTATTAATTATAAAATGGTTCTCAATTTCTATTGGTATGATTACTATAATATTATATGTATCATACCATATTCATCTGCACTATACTAAATATACTAACGTATTTTTAAAATTATTATAGATTTTGATAACACCATAGAAGGACGCATATACCTTTAATATACACGTTTTATCGGAAATCACTAGATGATTTACAAACAATAAATCTAAAATATAATCATCTACCTATACTACATATTCATTTCTTATTTAAGAATTTTTATTTGTAATTTCTTCCTTAGTTAGGTTTAATACAGGTACATACATAAGATATACATTTATAACAATCTTTAGGTACTAAATACTAAATAATAAACCATATAATAGTATACAGACTCCGTATGAATCATGTAGGTACCTATATAGGTATATTTCTATATAATGATTCAAATTTCAAAAGTCAAATTATAATATTATGTAAGCTCTCCAAGTAAATGTTTGTCTATATTACAATCTCATACTATATTGTTAGCTATCCTGCTATCAGATATACCACATAATATGCACAACCCTACAATACTCTTAATATTATTGGTTGTGTGGGTCACTTGACCATTCAAGTGAACACATTTGAATACCCAATGACTTTTTTCACACATTAACAATATTAATGACAATCCTACTAAACTGTAATAAAACGTACTTGGGAAATTCTTAGATTTCGTTTTTTTGTTTTTTACATACGAGAACGCAGCGGCACGACCGTCCAACATTACTATAACGTGCCTATCAGTCAACTTCTCTTTCAACGTATCGCTCGGTGAAGAAAACACGTATATATAGGTACCACATGCGTATACCATATGGGTACTCACAATATCGGACAATATATTTATTCGTAATTTTATTATACAAATTTAATTTAAAAACTATACCTATTATTATATATTTTATACTTATACGCAGCCATTATGGGGTCCGTAAATAATGTGTCGGAGGTCCGGATGCGAGCCGTGGTCTGCCAGTTGATGACCCTTGCCCTTGTTAGTGATGGGCAAACTAAGACCAAGACCAAGTCTGCCATAGTCTTGGTCTTGCTACAATAATCTTTCAATATTAAAAAAAAAATGATATCCTTATTTATGTAATGAGTTTGTAGAGTTTGTTAATTGTTTATTATCTCTTAGATATAACTATATATTATTACAATATATATATATATATACAAGTGCATATTAACGAGTTAAAAATTGAATTTAAGTTAAAAAGTTTATTTTATTTTAACTTTTTAACTTAACTAGTTACTTTTGGATTTTCATTAACTTGACTGTTAACTTAAGTACTAATTTTTTTTTTTAAATTAACGTGAAATCGACGAATTAATTTTTTTTTTTAAGAAGTACCTAAGTCAGAAGTAATAAAAGTTAATTTATTTTGTTTTTAATTTTATTATTATATCACTATTTCAGTCTATTTCGTTTTCAAGTCATAAAATATTTATCGTGATATCATTCTAATCTAACTTATATGGAAATACTGTAAAAGTACAGTATACACACTACCTATAGTCTATAATTTAGTATTGGGTTGGAAACAAATTAAGTAAGCTAGCGTTGTATAAACAAATAAACTTTTTTTACTTAATAGATAGTTAACAAAATGTGTGTATCTATTAACTTTTAACTTTTTGTTATTGGTGCATATTAACTTAACTTAACTGAGTTAAAAAAAAAAATCATTATCTTGCCCAGCCTTGTATATATATATATGTTACGGGTAAAGTAGAAAAACGAGCATTGTGCCCAGTGCTCAGTCACTGTGCACAATGCCCGTTTTTCGATGGCAAAGTTGGAATAAGTTAACATTGTCCGGCCATTGTATACAGTGCCCATTTAGATTTGGGCCATGTAGGTTAAATATTGAATATATTAAAAATAAAATAAAATAAAACATTTTACTGCATTTTTTAACAATCATAAACAAAACTTGAAATAGATGCTTCAAATATTAGTTGCTATTTAATAGTCTTTAAATCTATTATCCAGTATGGTACCTCCTACTGAATACTGTTTGACCTGCATAAGATGAATATTATTTATTATTAAATTATAGTTATTTTAATAGTTTTAATTTAATTAAATATTAGTTATTGTTACGTATAAATACCATTCGACATAAATATGTGCAGTAATTAATTCACTGTGCTCACTTAAACGCGGCCGGGGTACACTTTGCCCGGGAAATCTCGTACAATGCCCGGCTAACGTATGGAAAAATTGAGTATTAAAATGGTCATTCTTACATTTTCCAAAATGTTCGGGAACTGTACACAGTGTCCGGTTATTGCATAACAATGCTCGGATTTCCTACTTTGCTCGTAACATAATATATATGTATATATATAATTCAAACATATATAGTTATTTCATTTTGCACTTTTTTTTAAAAAATTATTATGTTTATTATTTTTATTAATATTAATATAAACTGTTTATAAATTGATTTTGTAAGTTGCTATTCCCTCAAGTCATTATTAAATCCAGAATTGGCCACTATGTGATTCCTTACATCAAACCTGCAAGCCAATACTCGACGAAAAAATATTTATATGATTGTTTTTTGTATGATTTCTAAAAAAAAAAAATGGTTATTTTAAAGTCATTTTAAATTGAAAATTGAAAATCGACTTCCTTAGAAACCTAGATATTTTATCAGTGAATTCAAACATGTATAAAAAATTTAAATCGGACATTCCGAAGTATGTGTAATTTACCACCGCTTATTGGTCTAAAACGTATGAAAAATACGTGAGCTGCAGCCCCCTTAAGACCTCTCGTTGTTATTGAAAATAATACATTTTGCGCCTAATTTAAAAATAAAGACGCAAGTGATGGCTATTAGTAGCCGAATATTTTAAGGTATTTTACATAAATTAAATTGGTATATTATTCGTTACATTTTATAATTTTGTTCAAAATATTAAAACAATTTTTCAAAGGTATCTACAATATTCATAATAAATAAACATAAAAAAAAAATTGGGTAAGTGGATGTCACTCTGCGACAGTAGGTTACAAGTGGGTCACTGTATAATGGATTGTATTAAATTTGAATTCAATGCTATATCATTGTATACGAAAAACGATTCTGAGTGGAGACGGTTTGTCAGTCTGGATATTTTAAATTGTTATTATATTTTAGTATAAGTTGAATTAATATAATAAATTACAACAAAATAACTGAAATCGATATTTTTATTTGTTCCCCCCCCCCCACCCATTTCATAATCCTGGCTACGCCACTGCTAGTATAAGTGGTTAATGCCCTACATCTAAGTTCTTAAACTATAGTCGGTTAAAATATCAGATGTCGTTGTAGTAGTTGTCTATTCATAATTGGACGGCCAATAGATCGACTTGGTGATCTAGCGTGCCCAAAATCATACCCTTCTATTTTCAGAAGATTCATTTTTCGAACAAACCAAAAAGTTTAATATTACTTATTATGATATGAATATAGTAAAGTGATAAAAATAAAAGTTGTATATAAAATATGTAATATACAAATAAAAAAAACATATATATATATATATATATATATAGGTATATATAATGATGTCATTAATTATTTAATCGATAGACGATGGTCATCGAGTATGTTTGTGACGAGAACTGCCGTTTAGGACGTAGGTACATGTATACCTATGTGTATATGTAACATGACAAAAATAAAAATGTTTATAAGTACGAATTATATTTTTAATTATTTTCTATAAATATGAAACTTTTTGTAGCGGCCGAAAAGAGAATGGTACGAAAATGGATATGCCCAATGAATTATGATCATTGTGAATAAATTTAATATTTATAGATAAATTCTATAATATAGAGCTGGCAGATTGGCTAATATACCGACTGGCAGACCACTGTCCGCATGGGGATCTCAGACACATTTTTTACGGACCCTAATGGCTGCGTAATTATAAAATATATATAATATAGTTCTTACAATAGGTACATTTTTTTAATAAAATGACAAATAAAAATATTATCCGATATTTTGAGTATGGTAATATGTATATTATATACGCGTGTCTCCTTCACCGAGCATTGCATTGCGTTGAAAGCCTATAGTTGCAAAAAATAATTCCGAGAAGTTGACTGAATAGGTACGTTATAGTAACGTTAGACGATTGTGCCACTGCGTTATCGTATGTAAAATAAAACGAAATCTAAGAATTTCCAAAGTACGTTATATTACAACTCAGTAGGAATGTTATTAATTGTTAATGTGTGAAAAGTCATTGGGTATTTAAACGTGTTTTTGGACCGTGTGAGGTTTGGTAAGTTTCAAAACGGACCCCCGTATAGAAATTAGTTAGTGACTCCTGATATTGACTATATGGACTTACTTATTTAATTGCGTAACACTCAACTATCACATGAAAGTCGACATGCATATTTAAACCAAAATCTCTCAATTATAATTTATAAATTATATTAGGTACATTTGCTATATTGTTAAAAAACACATTAAAATCGCATCATATTTATTTAAAATATTTTACTATTATATATTTTTATAAAAATTAAAACCTCGAAATAATATACCTACCACGTTTCTTAATAATATTTTTTCGATAATGTAAATTGGATAGTATGAGTCTACATATTATATCAAACACTTATACAAATCAATAATTAATATCTTAATATCAACAATTGTAACTACATAGTACATAAGTACATACTAGTAAATAACGGTCGGACGGGGTCACGGGGATATAAGTTGTTCTAAACGTATGTTTAGAAACCTAAAAAGATTTTTTCATATTTTGTCATTCGCATTTTTTTTTTTAAATATTTTAAGTTATACAGATATATTACATTTCAAAATGTAAAGGTTGACAATAAAGGTGGTTTGAATAATTTTGAAACGAAGGGTGATTGTGTGGGCTAACTTATTATTTTAACTTCCCAGGAAGACGGTAATCGAAATAAAGGGGCTGATTAGGTAACTACGTTAAAGTCTCTCGTATTTTATGTATAGGTACTATAGTAGTTAATACGTATGAATCTTTGATTATAATATACCTACTTATAAATTATAGTAGGTATTACTGTCCATCTAGTGTCTACTTATATATTTTAAATTAAATGTATATGTATTTTTTTTAAATTATTTGCTTAACAATCATTCAGAGTAAAATTGTGGCTTTCATTTGTAAAAAAAGAAGCTTTTACCGCCATAAGAAACATTTTATAAATGATATAAAAATCGTTAGTATTTTGAAAAAAAATTCCCAAAATAAGAATTTGAATAAATTTACAATCATACGAAAAAAATTGGATAAGCACGTTCGGTCAATAACTCTACATATAAATACTTAAAATAATAGGTAAAATGTTTTTTAACGGAGATACCACATAAATTACATTGTTTGTTTTGTTATACAGTCACCTCTGGTACCTATATTATCAAATACGTAAGTATAATATAATATTAAAAATTTAGCTCAGATATGACGTTATACTACAGATACCTATAGTAAATCTAATCTTTGGTTAGAATGACACAAAATAAAATTGTCCCACCAAATTCCTCAAGTTACTCTAATAGTGGGGTACCTATCAATGTATCATATAAAGCGTCGCACGACGTTGTGGATAGCTGACAGTTTCACGGAACATTTGTCAACGCAATAAATCAAAAGCAAAACGGTACCTACACACGCTGCAACAAGATGATGGACAACAAATATTTTATAATATTCCAAGTCTTTTTCACTTTTGGAACACTGATTTATTCTGAATATGTCCCATGGTCTTGGACTACCGCTTGTGACAGGTAAACTAGATCTTAAATCATATTTTTGTTATATTTTAATTCCGTTAATTGCGTTCATTTGGTACAAATGGCAATTCACATATCGATGGTAAGAGGCCAAAATAATTTTTTGTTTTTATCAATTGTTTTTGTATTTGTTTTTTTTTACAATTTAAATGACACTTGTTAGAAATGAAAATTATATTTTTTTTTGCCAGGACACACCCGGTTTGTTCATAGGGACATATTAATAATATTGTTAATTTAAATAATACTTGAATTATCTAGTTAGTGATATAAATAATTACAGTTTACTTAAAACAAATTAATTTGATATACATATAAAATTTAATAAATGTATAATTGTTAAATCATTATAAAACAAAAAAAAAAAAATTTGAAGTTTTATAAAATACATTTTAAAATTTTTTTTTTTTGTGGAATAAAACCTGTCTTAAATTATATTCTATGATAGTAAAGATATCACATGTTTAAATGTAAAAATTATAAATATTTATCATTTATAGAGCTAGGTTATCTATGGTTATAACTTAATATAATATATATCATATAATTGTCTTTTGAATACATTTTTTTAAGAATAATTCTGGTTTTAAGGCTTGTGAAATTAAAAAATAATTTTTCTGCATAGGTAATCTAGAAAAAAAATAATAATAATCATAGGTACTTAAATGTAGAATAGTAATTGTACATCCCGGGAAGTACATATAAACATAAAATAATATATTAACTTTGACAAAAGTTTCAGAATACGATTATAGCTAAGGTTATTAACACAACATATTTTAAAATTTCCTTAAAATACTTCCTTATGTTTTAATATAGGTAGGCACATTTTATTTTCTACGGTAAAAA
>NC_042493.1:45449287-45450615 GCF_005508785.2 Acyrthosiphon pisum
TTAAATTAAATTTGTATAAAAAAATGACGAATAAATATATTGTCCGATATTGTGAGTACCCATATGGTATACGCATAGGTGAGTACCTATATAACGTGTCTCCTTCACCGATCGATACGTTGACTGATAGGCACGTTATAGTAACGTTGGACGGTCGTGCCGCTGCGTTCTCGTATGTAAAAAAAAAAACGAAATCTAAGAATTTCCCAAGTACGTTTTATTACAGTTTAGTAGGATTTTCATTAATATTGTTAATGTCTGAAAAAAGTCATTGGGTATTCAAATGTGTTCACTTGAATGGTCAAGTGACCCACACCACCAATAATATTAAGAGTATTGTAGGGTTGTGCATATTATGTGGTATATCTGATAGCTAACAATATGGTATGAAATTGTAATAAAGAAAAACATTTACTTGGAGAGCTTACATAATATTGTAATTTGACTTTTGAAATTTGAATCATTATATAGAAATATACCTATATAGGTACCTACATGATTCATACGGAGTCTGTATACTATTATATGGTTTATTATTTAGTATTTAGTACCTAAAGATTGTTATAAATGTATATCTTATGTATGTACCTGTATTAAACCTAACTAAGGAAGAAATTACAAATAAAAATTCTTAAATAAGAAATGAATATGTAGTATAGGTAGATGATTATATTTTAGATTTATTGTTTGTAAATCATCTAGTGATTTCCGATAAAACGTGTATATTAAAGGTATATGCGTCCTTCTATGGTGTTATCAAAATCTATAATAATTCCTGGAGAGCATCTAAGAACCGAAACCTTTAGTGGAACCATTATATTTTTCACAATCAGAATTCATTTACATAAACAATAACTTTCTTGGTTCTATTATGATTTTATTGGTTTTAAGAAATAGCTGAAAATTTTCTTTAAATTTAGTTTTATTTTAACAAATTTAGCTCCATATAATCACGTCATACTACCGACAGTGATTATTTTTATCTATAAAATATTTTGCGTTGCAATTCTGCACTCGTAACATAACGAACGTAGGTACAAAAAACAATAATGTGTTTTTCCAACGAGTCATTTTTAAATACCTTCAAATAATAAGTTATTTAGGTGATAATTTGTTTTGCACAAAATACGGGCTTATCAATAAAATGCATTATCGAATGATTTCAGTTTAGCCTAAACTACATCCTTGGAAAGTATCTACATAGAAATAGGCGGAAGTAATGGGTATTACCAAAACGTCCAAAACTACGAAAACAATTATTATAATGTAAAAATTACATTAATTTGAATACTGAAGTAAACAATTGATCTACATTATAGAGACGCATA
>NC_042493.1:45450715-45461723 GCF_005508785.2 Acyrthosiphon pisum
CATTAATTATTGTTAGGTTCCTGTAGAATAAAATCTATGTGGTTATGCCTCTTGCGGCTATGCCTCATATTATATGGGTCGTAATCATTATTACATTTTGAGTTAAATTAATTTCAACTAAGTAAATTTTTTTTATCCAATCATTTTTTAATTAATTAAGTTATAAAAAAATATATTAGTTGTTGTTTAGCTTAAATTTACTTTCGTTTTCTTAGATTAACTTAACTTAACGAGTAAAAAAATTCAAGCTTTATATAGCGGTAAGTGTGTACATATAGTGTAAATCTTATTATGATTTATGTTAAAGCTCGGGGGAAAAAGACATAAGCTCGAGATATTTAGTCTTACACGGCTAGTAAATTTTATAGATTAATGATTATTTTCTATTGATATATAATAGGTATTACTATATATTAGGTATGCATAGAATAATTTAGTCGTATCATAGGTAGATTAATATACAATACGAGTTATATAATACTGCAGGGTAGTGACTGTAGTGGGTGTTACTAATTTACGAATTACGATTCGGTGCCAAATGTCCTAGCTGGTTCAGGCATTATTTTTTTAAC
This sequence comes from Acyrthosiphon pisum, assembly GCF_005508785.2. Classification (NCBI taxonomy): domain Eukaryota; kingdom Metazoa; phylum Arthropoda; class Insecta; order Hemiptera; family Aphididae; genus Acyrthosiphon; species Acyrthosiphon pisum. The sequence continues at coordinate 45,451,288 of NC_042493.1, forward strand.
ATCAGTATATATTTTCATGATTAACTTGTTTTGCTAATATAAGAAAATCACATTATTATTTTACGACTGTTTTAATAAGTTAAAACAAAGCTTAAAGTATTGGTTAGTAGGTACCCACAAAACTACAATACTACATTATAATTATTAATATTTCAACAACATAAAGAACTATCGTAAATACTAAGATGACATTTATGTCTATAATATATACGACGTCTCAATGAATAAAATATAATTATGTACTTAATTTCTGAACAAGATAATATATGATTTTCATAATCCCCACATTGGTTGGAAAATAATTTAATTTTGTTACCTATTGTTTTTATTTATATTTTTTTATCTAATTTACATTAAAAAATGTAATATTTGAAGTCAATGGTAAACGAGCGATGTACAAAATATGTAAATATATTTTACGTGCATATCATAATAAAATGGGTAAGGGGAGTGAGATAAAGTTTCATTTTATCGGATAACAGGTATTGTCTTAGCTCTTAGGTTATGATGTGGTCAAAAACGTTGTGTAAATAAAATTATGTCGTTGTATGATTGCAGGAACCCTGTCAGATACAAAAACTAGGTCTATCGTCCCGGTAGAGTTAAACGCGTTAATTTATTGGAATGCAAAAATATTGAGTGATTTCTACCGGGAGATGAATAACACCATCAAGGCATCGATATATGAAAATGTTTCTTTAGAATGGGAAGAAGCAGTAACAGCTGTTTTATGGGATGAGAAAGTTGGTGCTTGGCTAGACTTTGACATAATTAATAATAAAAAACGAAAATATTTCCATCCTACAAATATATCACCATTGTGGACTGGATGTTATGCAAAAAATAATACAGAATACATTGTATCAAGGGTAATTGACTATTTAAACAAAACAGAAATACTGCGGACTCCTGGGGGTATACCGACAACTCTCAGGAAAACCGAACAACAATGGGATCATCCTAACGCATGGGCTCCGCTACAGTACATTACAGTTATGGCTTTGGAAGGCACCGGTAATGCAGTTGCACAACAAATGGCATCAAAAATCGCTTCTAAGTGGTTGTGCACAAACTTCGTGCCGTATTATAACGAAAGTAAAATGTTTGAAAAAGTAAGTCCGATTTTATGATATAACTGAATAAAACAATTTATCGGGTAGTAAGGGGATACTATGCAGTGTAAAAAATATTATTTTAATTAATTATAAATTTACATTTCATTAATCCGTTTTTGACTATCAATTTATATTTATAATTCACAACGATCATAAACATCATAGGGGTATGATTATTTGAGACAAATGCTTAAAGGTACTAAAAAAATGTGTGCACAAACATATCGATTGGTCTGCAGGACAGTAATTGAAAATAGTTTAGGTGGTTTAACTGATAGGCAGGTTTCACGTGAATTGTAGGCTGCATGGCTTAAAATACATCTGGTTTCGGGGTACACACCGCACACTTATTAATTTCACTGTTACTTTTGGGCATTGACTGCGTTGACAGAGCAAAAAAAACCTGTGGGGGTTGTAACACACAAAATCCCCCCTCCACTTTTATATATCACTTACCCTGTAAGTCAGTTATTGAGGTAACTTTTATAATTATTTTAAATCACTTAATGCAGTAAAAGCCTATATGAGTAGTAAATTGAAAAATATTTAAATATTTTTGTATGTAATCATCATCAATTAGAATATAATTTATGTAACAAAATAGTTTATAAGAATATTCAAGGTTTTTAAAAAACAAATTTGATTATGTTTATAAAATAATATTGGCTTCGTTAAATAAATTTTTATAAATTATAACATAATATTATATTTATATTATTATGTATGTAGATACTTTTAATTACATTTATTATAAGACAAAATAACTATCTAATTCTTTAAAATCCGATTTATGATTATAATAATCAGTTTAAACTTTAATTTTTTAAAATATTTTAACATACTTTAGACTTAAAATAAACAATAATACATATTCATAATATTATGCGCTAAGTACCTACAGCTAATTATATGATATTATGACAATAATCTATAAATTATGGTCCTCTTACTAGTTAACTTTTCAGTAGGTATTACAGTAAACAATATTGTATTTCAAATTTCAATAGACACACAATTTAAATATTTTATGTACCTGGATGTTAGGTTATTTTGTACTAAAGCAGGTACCTAATTACTTTGAATTGACCCATTATATAATTTCTTCTTTTTTGTTATAACAAACTTGCCCGTAGTATAGAAATAAAATAAGTAGGTAATTAGTAAATTAAAATATTAAATGATTAATGTTTGTTATTTCTACAAAACTAAAAACTTGTTATACAACTTGTGACAGACATTTGTCATTCAGGGGATACACATTGATTTTCAGGAGACACAGTATTTTAGCCTCTGGTAGACTGTATACATTTTTTAATACTTCTTACTACATCTGCAGACTTATTTAAATAAATCATATTGTTGTTTGTTTATCGTGTATACTAATTCGCCAATTTTTTTGACAGTACCGAGTGGATAAAGGTGGCAAAAAAGGAATAAGTTCCGGGGAGTATCCAATCCAAGATGGATTTGGATGGACAAATGGTGTCGTTTTAGAATTTCTCCAAGTTTATAATTCAACAGCATCCATGGACAATTGGAATGTAACTGCGCCAGACTGCGATGATGTATTAAAGAAACTAATAATTGCAAAGAATAGTAATAATTCAAATAAAATAGATAATGATTGATGTAAAAACAAATTAAACAATAATAATATATATAATATAAAAAGTATAATGCATTTGATTACCTTGACTCAAACTACAATTGGAAGAAAACTCTTAAATTTATATTTCTTAATATTTTTAATATATCCATATTTTGTTGCAACGCACTTGTTGAACCTATATTATAAATATAGTATAATATTAATCGACGACCAAACAAATTTTAAATTGTGATAGATAATTTTAGTAGGTTTTGAATTTATTTTTTTATGGTTATTAGTGGATGGTTTGACTACGTCATTCTTAGATTGTTAATTAGAATTTAACAATATTGTTATAAATACTTTTTTAATCAGACTTTTCTACATTACATTTCTAAATTGGTAAGTTAATTTAACAAATACCTGGAGCTAAAAAATAAGTGATAACATATTAACAATATAAATTTATATACAGTGTGTTTCAAATTGTATGTGAGCATATTTTACCATGAGATATTAAAATTAGGAAAATTATGGAAAATATAGGTATCTACGTCGAATAATAAAATTATGAAAATAAAATAATATCATTAAACAGTGTTATAGGTATATTTCTTACTGTTATTGATCATCATCGATGATAACCCATTTACCAAGTAATAGTATTAATTGATTTTACTTATAATACAATTATGAAAATAAAATATTTTTGACAAGTCGATGCTGCTATACAACAATACCGTATCGACTGTCGGTGACGAATGACAAGAACCGTTTCCTGTTAAAAAAATAACAATTTATTTGCTAGAAATAATAAATGAAAACAAAAATTAAATATGGGGACGCATTTCTAACTCAATTAAATTAAGGGAAACTCTGAAATCTATGAAAAAAATTAAAGCGGACTAGCCTGCGGACATCCCCAATTCGAGCACTGATTAAATTAAGAAAGCGGGTAAAAACATAAATTATTGTGGACAATTATTAATGACCTAATATGTAAAAATGGATAAAGCATTCATAATTAATAAATTAATTGATAAAAAATGGTATTGCGAATTGCGATTACAAACGGAAAAAATTATTTGTGATGTATTTAACATTTATTTTTTTTAAGTATGTACTAAAATAAGTAGTTCCAATAATTTTGAAAAAAATACTTGGATCAATTACTTTAAATACTTCCTTAAAGTATATGTATTTAAAAGAAAATAAGTAGGTATCAGCAAATACTCATTTTTTTTTTAGTTTATATTTTTTCTCTTTCGATTTTAACCGTGTAAAATAAAATAAAATATATTATGAATTTATATAATTGGTAAAAGGTAGGTATGTTTTAATTATTTCATAGAAAATATAAATATACCTAATTTTAAGAAAACATTTTTTGTAATACCTAACTGTATAGTACAATATATATTGGCCAGCAGACATTTTTCTTTGGCCTTCCTATAGTTGTAACCTAACAAAAAAATTGAAATGACACGCCTGGGCCAAAAGGCTTACAGGTTAGGTTAGGTTATATTACGTATATTGTGTTTCGAATAAAAAAAATGAAATAGGCCGAATATTGGTAAGTAGTATAAAATGATTTACTTTCAGTGGTTCAAAAAATATGATAAGAATATATAGGTATTGTTAGTAATTAAGATATACGGTAATATAAAAAGTATCTATCAAAGTATAATATAATATGATGTTAAAATTAAAGATATATGTGACCTATAAATCATAATTAATTTGTTAAACATGAATAAATGCGTATTGATATAGGTAGATATTTAAATAAGTATTAATAATAATTTAAATGGTTTTTGATGTTTAAAAACATTTATATTGTGACTTATATGAAAATATGAAATGGTAGATATTTAAAATTGAAATAATATTTATATAACTATATAATATATTTCTTATAAATAAATATATCAATGTTTTATACGACGTTATATTTTTTAAACATTCATAGAAATGAGATCCTAACATTTTATTAATATTATTTTTAAACTTTCATCAAATTTTAATTAAATCATTAATATTAATACTGAACCATTAATGTTTTTAAATGATTCATTAAATGTTTAAAATTATAAAATGTTTATTGGGTAGGTAACACACATACCCATGCACATTGCAAAAGCAATAATTAACGATCTTGTTTTTCGTACAGGGAGATAACTATAATGATAGCCACTCTTCATAAATATACCATTATAAGAAAAGTGTCATCATCATAATCCTAATATACCCCTATATTACAATATTGTATAATGTATATATACACAATACAGCCACTCAGATTTTCATATTATAATACATGGTCATATAGGTACTATTGTACCCTTTTTCTTTGTAAAACAAACTATTTCATCGGCTCGGATGATACCCATCGACCATCAGTCCGACACACACAACAGCATTCTCCCTGCGTATGCCCTCGGTGGCGGTCAAACGTGATGAGGGATATAAATATATAATACATGTTCAGTATACTTTATATTTGTGGGTCTTAAATAATAAATGTACTTTTAAAATATCTTTAATATATCAATTGTGTTCTCAATTAATACTAATAATATTATAATTAAATCTACATTAAACCTATTTCTTCTTCCTTCGCACATCGAATACATAATAAGCCTGGAATCGAATTAGGGGAAGTTAATTCATTATATAATTAATACCTTATATATATATATATATGAGAAGGTGGTAATTTAGAATGTGTACGCAATATGTATAAATAGTAAATAATATACAAGTAAAAAGAGATAAATAGTATATACGTAGGTATATTATATTGCATGCACATCCTATTTTTACATTACCACATAACTTTATATGCACACGATTAATAAATATAATAATAATAAATGTCTGATACGTAACTCGTTATTGCTTCTAAATCATATCTTGATTCTTGTCGCATAATTAATTTTTTTAATTTAATAAATTAATTTAATTAAAATTCGTCTAAGAATTCCATTTTTAATTTTTCCCTTAACCAATTTATCATTTGTTTCAAATTTCTCAAAAATATTTTAGCTGTATCAATTAAAAATATTAATGAACATTATTTATTGTACTTACAAATTTGATCAACGTTTAAAAATGTATTTAATACAATTAAAAATGTAATTTATTAAATATTAAAAAGAGACTCATAATTCATTTTAAAAATATTTATTAAATATTTATTAAAGATATATTTTATTTACTTAATTATAACTATATATTACATTTGATCCAAACTAGTTGACATAAAAAATCCTTATAGATTTGCATGTAGTGTTAAATGCATTAATTCATTCGGAACACTTAACAACTACCTGAATATTATCAATTAAAAATGAATGTAGAATTTATAATAATTACTTACATATTTTCATTACTTTTACAGAAATATACGTATTTAATTATGTTGATTAGTTGAGTATTATAAATAGAAATCTAAATCCAATCGTATAAAATAATGCTATTTTTGGTATGTCAACTATAGTTTAAAAATCATACCCAGCATCATATTACATATTATAGCCTATGTAGGCTAGACATTAACGAGTTAAAAATTAAAATTAAGTTAAAATGTTAAGTCAATAGTAACTAAGTTAAATAATTCGTTAATTTTTTTTGTAACTAATTTTTAACTTAACCGTTGTATTCTTAACAAATTTAACGTGTTAAGTTTGTACTATTTTTATACAGATTTATTTATAATTATGTTGCGTTATGAAATATTATAAAAATGAAAATGAAAATGAAATATGTTATGAAATATTATAAAAATGACAAAGAACATTATTGATTTGCGCAGATTATCGGTGTTTGTGTGTGGGTTTTTACGATAATTTCATTTTTTAGCAAGTTATGTATATATAAGATGTCGTAAATTATAAATGCTCATAACTCACTTAAAAACTCAATATATATATATATTTATGTAATTTATATAACTCACGTGATCTGCTGAGCGTAAATTTGCAATGTTACGTACCTACTTTTCAGATGGAAATAACAAATATATTTGTAGCGTCCTCTGAATGTAGTTACATAATGTTAATATTTCTTCAATTTCAATGAGATAGAGACGACGGAAATTTAGAGATATCGATATTCACCAAGGTATAAAAATCAACTGCAGTGTGATGCAGTACCTAATCAGGGGCAGACTGGCAGATCGGGTGATCGGGAAATTTCCCGATGGTCCAGTCGAATAATTGAATTATGGAGCCGGACAATTTGGTTGTACAAGTAACTTATTACGGTTTTTAGATTATAATAATAGTTTTTGGTCTATTTAAAATGTATAGAATATAACATAAATAATACGTCAATACGAAAATCATCGTACCCACCTAATAATTTTATTTCGAAAATATCATAAGTTTTAAAAAATACCAAAATATCACTAATTTAATGAAAAATGTTAATGTAATTAATATAATCATACAGTCAAATATATTTTAATTTTTGATCTCATTTCAATAACTTGGTGTGACATTATTTGTAGACTAGAAATATTTAACTAATTTAAATATTTGAAGTTATAGATACTAATATTAATTTATTATATGAGTACTTACCTAGGAGATAACGGCAGTTTAAATATTACAGTCAATACTATAATGGAAACTATAATTGACGATTAAAATATGTTACTTATTACTATAACATTGTCATAAAATATATTATAAAGGTTATAGGTATATAATATAGTTGTATTCCTGAAAATTTTCAATGTTTCTAAAAATGGGATTCAAGTAGGTATGTAAATTAACGCAGATAGGATATTAAGCATAGATAAAAATGAACGTAATATATATTTGCGTGTCATAAATAAAATGTAAAGCATAACTTATACACTTTCGTGGTCTCCAAATCGGCTTCTTTGTATATTATAATAAGTTCAATAAAAGATTGTTAAGCTTGTTAATCAACAATTATATGATGAATAAAAGACCACGGTGGATGGTTGCATTGTTTTTGTTGATGTCGGTATTTGTTTTGTTACTATAATAAAATCACGTTATTTTTTACGACTGTTTTATAAGTTGAAACAAAGCTTAAAGTATTGGTTACTAAGTACCCACAATACTACAATACTACATTATAGTTAATAATATTTCAACAATATAAAGAACTATCGTAAATACTATGATATTTATTGCCATAATGTCAGAATGTTACTAGTCATTAATAATTATAAATATTACCAGTTTTAATCTACAAAAATCAATTTTTTTTCTCTTTTCGTACACGATTTCATCATAGTTTCATTTACTAAATATTTAATGTATTGAATCTGAAGATTTATTCGAATTAGATTAGGGTCTCTATTTTTATCTTTACTCTATAGACTCTACAGAGTAAATGTTTCTAAACTATTAGTACTGCACGTTTTTTTGCATATAACTGCACATATAATTTATTGTAAACTGTTATTATTATTAATATTAATTCGTTTTGATACCTTATATGTATATTCTGTATCACATTTACCTATTGTGCCTAAGGTATAGATTTTAAATTTCTCTTAATAATAAAAAAAAATATATATTTTTTCTAGAAACATGTCCACAACAATTAATATGAAGCATAATGGTTTTATTTTATTTTTATCTGTCATACGGATAATTAAAACTTGATCCCGAATTTGATAGTATACTACGTCTCAATGAATAAAATATAATTAGCCATTAGGTATGACGCGGTCATATGGTAATGGCAGTTTGAATTCAATCCTACAATTGTATCCTACAAATATATCACCGCTATGGACTGGTTGTCATGCAAAAAACAATACTGATTACCTTATAACAAGGGTTTTAAACTATTTGAACAAAACAGAAATACTGAAGACTCCTGGGGGCATACCTGCAATAACCCTCAGGACAACCAAATGTGTGCACAAACAGTTTGATTGGTCTGCAGGACAGTAATTGAAAATGGTTTAGGTGGTTTAACTGATAGGCAACGTGAATTGTAGACTGTACATTTTTTTAATACTTGCTACTACATCTGCAAACTTATTTAAATAATCATATTGCCAATGGTTATCGTGTATAATAATTCGCCAAATGTTTTGACAGTATCGAGTGGATCAAGGTGGCTAAATTGGATTGAGTTCAGGCGAGTATCTAATCCAGGATGGAATTGAATGGACAAATAGAATGGTGTTAGAATTTCTCCAAATATACAAGTCCACAACCTCCATGATGGACAATTGGAATGTAACTGTGCCACTCTGCAATGATGAATTGAAGATACTCATCGACGTATACAAATTTAAGTACCGCTGTTAGTTTTATTAATTATCTATTAATTGGACAAAATACATTTTTTTTTTTTTGATTCATGGTCCTTTAATTTATTTTGAATTTATATAATATTATTATCTATTTTTTTGTTTTGTTTATTTAACATTTTTACCGAATAAACATAAAGGGTTAGATTTTTTTTTTGTTTTTATATGCTGTAGTACAAGAAGACTTACAATTCATATTAAAAACATAACACATTGGTAGGTACAATGAAAAAAGGTTAGACAAGAGGATGATTATTGATTATTAAATTTAAAAACTTATAGTTCTTAAAAACTGTTAATATTGTTTTTCAACAATAATACATTATAAATATATATATCAATGTTTTATACAAGGTTATATTTTTTAAACATTTATAGCATTTACATCCTGACATTTTGTTAATAGTTTTTTTAATCTTTCATCAAATGTTAATTAAACCATTAATATTAATACTGAACTATTAATGTTTTTAAATGGTACATTTAATGTTGAAAATTACAAAATGTTTATTGGGTAACACACATACCCATGCACACCCAATAAGTAACGCTAAGTAACGACGCACTTTTCGTACAGACTTTAACTTTAGATGTACACAAATAATATGATCACAAATTGCTGATACGTAACTCATTTTTGATTTTAAATCGTACCTTGATTCTTGTTGCATGATTAATTTTTTAATTTAATTCCATTTATAATTTTTCCCTTGACCAAAATATTTTAGCTGATTCATTTAAAAATATTAATGAACATTTATTGTACTTACAAATTGTATAAACATTTCAAAATGTATTTTATAAAATCAAAAATGTAATTTATTAAAAATTAAAAATAGACTCATAATTAATTTTAAGAATATTTATTAAAAACATTACACATAGGTAAAATGAAAAAAGTATAGATTAATGGCTGATAATTAAATTTAAAAAAACTGTTAATATTGTTTTTCGACAATAATACATTATAAATAAATACATCAATGATTTCTCATTTACTCGAGGTTATTTTTAAAATGTATCGACCATTTCTGACCAGTGATTGATGTTGATTTTTGGAATTAATTGGGAACTACAGAGGTGCAAATCAGCCATTTCAGGTATCAAAAATACTTTTTTCTGCATCATTGTGACATTATTGCTGTTATCACAAAAGATTCTGGCAAGCGTCACTTTTCTGATTTCTGTCAGTTGATCTTAAATATTATAAAAATATAGTTAAAATCAGGATCATTCATAAAAAATATTTCACATTATATACTAACATTCATTGAATATATTTGGTAAATCGTAAAAATATCTATCTGCTATTCTAGTTCTTATAAACTGTTCTCTAATGATACATCTCATCGTTGGGCCAACCATTGAGTCGTCTTCGTGTTTCTCAAACAATAAACCTACAAATAGCTCTATATCTCTCCAATGATTG
>NC_042493.1:45462542-45464866 GCF_005508785.2 Acyrthosiphon pisum
AAACTAAACAGAAACGTAGGTAAATATTAATTAATAATTATAAGTAGGCTAAATGTGATGATTCTCTTTACAAACAGAAGCACAGCAATCAACATATTAAATTTATATTGTTGTGTACATTATCAATTTTGAGGTGGGCACATATACTGTTGAGTTTACAATGTAGACAGTCGTCAATATAATTGTATTTAATATAATATAATAATTATGTAGTATAGGTGCAAATATATTTTACCAACTTTAAAATTTAGGTAGGTCAGACAAGCGAAGCAATCTGGGATGAAGTGACAGTAGAATTTTTCCAAATTATAACACCCTCCACTCACGCGTACCAATAAACTTGTTTCTGATCTAAAACTTTGATTGAGTTTTATTTCAGCAATTTTACGTTCTTACATTTTAAAAAAGAATAATGGTGGGGTATACGTTCATTTAAACCAAATAGTGCTTGTTATAATATAGAACCTTGAGTCATTCTAATTTAAAAGGAACCAACGTATAACCGACAAGCACATACTATCGTACTTCAACAGCGCTAATTTAATTTGTTTTAGAAAGAGTCAGACTAAGTGACCAAGTGTACGAAGTTAGGAGACCTAAGAGGTACCTAACAAATTCATTGGTTAGTTCCTATTTGTTGATAAATCATATGTGAGATAATACAGAACACATATGTCCTACACTAATCGTTTAACTGTGATTGTTAGGATAATACAATTATTAATAAATTAATGAAACATTATAATATAATATAAAATGTTAAAATGTAGTCAAACATCAGTGGAATGATCCAATGTTATAAAAGTTTTTTTAAATATTTTACAAATGAAAAATTGTAAGTAAAACATCTAAATATTTTATATCTTATATGGTTTAATTTGAAAACCTAAATATTTAATACATAATCGATTTTATTCATTTTTGTTTGCTGTTTAATTTAAAATGTTGTCACTTATAACATTTTCTACTTCTGCGTATTTATTTAGTGATTTACTTGAAAATATTGTAGGACTTCAATAATTTTAAATATATCAAAAATTAGTTTATAAAAATGTAGTGTATGATTGGTGTAGGAACTTACGTACCTATGTGAGACCCTGACTATTGCGCAAACGCAAGCCACTCTTACCAATGACACCGTATTTTGTCAATATTTGAACTTTAAATGCTTATAACAAAAACTGTGCTTAAGGATTTTTAATATGTTTCACATGTTTTTGTAACAATATAGTCGGAGTCTTGTAGTAAATTGTCAAGCTTTTATACCCAACAAATTAAGTTTTATTGACATTCATAGAATAAAAAAGCTAATTAAAGTGGAAACTGAAAATGTTCCTAAACAAATCTAAATATTTTGAAAATTTTATCGTGTATGGAAAATGCAACTGTCAAAAACCAGTGAGAATTTAATACATAGACGTTTATTTGTTATAGAGTTACACCAAAAACCAAAATTGATTTTGTGGAAAACCCATTTTGCATAAAAATTCTCGTTTATCATTAATTTTTATGTTTTTTTTCCCGTCATTAAAATTTTACCTCCTGAATGCACCAACTAGATTCACTTTCCCATCAAACAAGATACTGTTGAAGAAAATTGAACTCCTCTGGGTTATATCTAAATTACTTAGTTCACCATCAAATTTAATCCATTGGGTCAAAAAGCTTGAGAATTTAATACAAGGCTCTTAATATATAGATGAGAGTTAAAAGTATTAAAAAAACCGTCACAGTTTTTTTTTATATCTATTAAATTACTAGACTTGTTCATAGTTATTTATCAAACCATCAACCAGAAATAACCTACAAATACACGATAATAATAATAATATAATTAAATGAGGTTTACACCTTATGGTGTCGCTAATCATGGAATTAGCGAATGGTAATACTGCGGTCGCAAAGCTGTTGCTGACGCTCGGGTCGGTGGTCTCGTTGTACGCGTTACTGTAGCCTTTTGTCGACGGTTCAAGCCCGTTCCGCTTGGTGTAGTTTTCCCCGAGCAGCGCTGGCAGCCACTCAGCGTAAGTGATGTGCTGTATGGAAGCTGTAACGATTTTCCTGGCCTCCTGAAAAATACGTTCGTCGTTCCAGTGCGGGTTGACTTGTGACAGAAGTTTGGCCAAACGGTTGTGTTCCCTCATCCACAATGTGTGCATGACCGTCAGTTGGGGAAGCGCGTTTGCCCGGATGTCACCTGCCCTATAACAAGTACCACTGCCATACTGACAGGCGTTCGATTCAGTGTCTTCCAGCGGCATATACTGCCACTGTACCGGGTCACTTTGGCTCTCGATATCGAAGCCCATGCTTGTCAATAGTTG
>NC_042493.1:45466578-45467711 GCF_005508785.2 Acyrthosiphon pisum
AACAGTGAGCTGAAACATTTAAAAAAAAAAAAATATTTTAAAATAAACAATTTTATTAAACGGGGGACGCTAAAGTATCAAAAAAATTTAAATATGGATAGTAAAATAATATATATGCATTTATTTAAAAATACCAGCAACCACTTTAACGACGAGTCTTGTTATAATTTATAAGTGAGAACCTTCTTATTTACCTATAAATAAATGTTTGGTAGGTACTCACCGTAACTTGAATTATATTGTTTAATGGACAGATTCTTATCTTTTGACTGCTATCGTGTCACTCAAATTGTATTAATTGTGTCGTATAACACGGAAAAACTCATCCGATGATTACGATTATTTAACCAATCACGTCATGACGGATATACAGTTCTACATGCAGTAACTGGCAGTAAATGTACCTATTGTCTTGCCGGGTGGAATCGTCGTCGATGCACTGACGCTCTGGTTTCCAGTTGTTTCGAGTTTCCACTCGGCTGATCTCGGCCGAACGACTATTCTATTGGTTTCACCACCACCCCCCTCCCCACCATAGGTACCAACCCTACCAGTTTATTTCCAAACAAATATACATACAATCACATCGGAATTTTGCCTCGGAGTCGTGGGTTGCGGCAACCAGTTTATTTCTCAGTAATTTTGGTCGAGGGGAGCCGACACTGATACTCCGAGTTTTGTATTATTATCGGAAATCAGGGATTCACAAACTGGTTAAACGGTACTGATGTGTGTGTATTTGTATTATATAGTTTATACTGTTCGAGCAGTAGCATACATAAGCCGAATAATAAAAACGTTGGCCTATAGATTATTTGGAGCTGATTTCAGGTTCAAATTCATGAGACTTAATAATAAATAGGTAACAAATTTTATAAAAATAATTATCACCTTGTGAATCACCAAGTACTTACGTCGTATATGATATTTACAATTATATACTCGTATTGAGTGACTACTGTTATACCTAAAAACCATTTAAATAACAAATAGAAAACTGATGGGAAATTTGTAGTTTTCCAATTTATATATGGTGTTAAATTAATGTGTAAGCGAATTCTTTATATGAGCAATATTGATTTGATTTATAAAATTAATTTTACATAGAAATGTAACAGCAGCACTGACTATAA
>NC_042493.1:45470099-45470888 GCF_005508785.2 Acyrthosiphon pisum
TATAATATTATGTATGGTAATGGTAAAATTCGAGGCCCCCCCAGACATACTGTGAGACCCATCGGGCGGTGCCTCGCAAGCACTCACATGCGGTAGTTGCGGCACTGGCAGTACGTAGTTCTCTCGTACAAGTTTATCTAGCTTCACGTTAAGATCAGTAGTTGCTTTGCGCTTTAAAAGTGATATCACTGTTTGTTTAGTGATTGGTTTCTTCAACTAATTTATCATTAATCTTTATTTAAAGTTCAGAATTAAGATTTTTTTTGTCACGCCTGCACCAAAAGTTTGGTTTTTGATAGTTGGAAAGTGTCTTTTTTTCGTTTAGCCTAAATTTTCATCTATAAAATAATTATTTAATTTTAAACTTGATTTATCTACAGTTATTCGTTATTGAAATTTTAATTACAACAAAATAACAAATATGCTACATAGCAAATCGAGTGAATATACAATCTTGTAAAAATATGAACTTCAAATGCTCATAAAAATTTAATCTGATTTGCTTGTAGACATTTTTTTTTCAAAATTTTATAGACAGCCATATGAGGTATCTCGTATTATATTTTCAAATCTTAGATTTAAAAAGAAGAATTTTTAGGAATATTTAATTCAAAAAAATAATTGCATGTATTTGTTTTAGAGTTACATAAAAACCAAAATCGATTTACCGTAAAAATTTCCGTTTTCTTTAATTATTCTTTTGTTTTTCACGTCGCTTTTGAAAATTTTTGTTAACCTCTCCCTCTCCTCCTAAAGTACCAACTAGATTCACTTTCCTCACAGAGAAGA
>NC_042493.1:45470938-45471776 GCF_005508785.2 Acyrthosiphon pisum
TATTAGTATTAATAAATTTAATACGATTACAATGTGTTACTGGGGAAGTGACTGGCCGACGTCATATTAAAAGTATATGAATAATTATTAAAAAGTACCATTTAAAGAGTGGGTCTAACTTTTTTTTTTTTTTATGTTATGAGCAATTATCTTTTTGTTATCAAAACCAAACCAATTACGCATTTGTTTATGTATCACCAAAGCTTCTCAACATTTCAAGGGATTGTTTGAATTGTAAATCTATTTAATTGTCCTAAAACCAACAAAAGCAATTAAACCAGAAATATGCAAATTATTTTTATTAAATTGAATAAATGATAATTTTTTATCGAAAATTAGTATTTTTAAAAGTATTACACATACCTAACAATTTACAATTTACCAAGGATTAATTTCAAATTTTTGCTTTTTTCAGCTCAATAAAAATAATTTACACATTTCTGGTTTAATTGCGTAGATACTTAATTGAAATCGTGTACCTACAGATATTAATTATACGAGGATTATACATATTTATTTTCTTTCATTCTATGACCAACGTATATCTATAATTTGATAAGAACATAATAAATTCATTAAAATATTACACAATAAATGTATATTCTAATTGAAAAAATCATATTAGTAATTTAATGTAAAGATAAAACCTATACTTGTGTGTTGTATATTTTATATTTAACAGTTAATAAATACATGGGTTCAATATAGCAGCTCAGTTTATCAAGAATTACATGTACCTATACCACCAGTTACGGCTCTGTAGAACCTCTCATGTATTTCTGAATTCCTACGATTTATCAAACGCCAGTTTCTCATTGTCCCACTTCACCCCTCGACA
>NC_042493.1:45471826-45473524 GCF_005508785.2 Acyrthosiphon pisum
TAAAATTATTATAGATTTTGATAACACCATAGAAGGACGCATATACCTTTAATATACACTTTTTATCGGAAATCACTAGATGATTTACAAACAATAAATCTAAAATATAATCATCTACCTATACTACATATCCATTTCTTATTTAAGAATTTTTATTTGTAATTTCTTCCTTAGTTAGGTTTAATACAGGTACATACATAAGATATACATTTATAACAATCTTTAGGTACTAAATACTAAATAGTAAACCATATAATAGTATACAGACTCCGTATGAATCATGTACCTATATAGGTATATTTCTATATAATGATTCAAATTTCAAAAGTCAAATTACAATATTATGTAAGCTCTCCAAGTAAATGTTTTTCTTTATTACAATTTCATACCATATTGTTAGCTATCAGATATACCACATAATATGCACAACCCTACAATACTCTTAATATTATTGGTGGTGTGGGTCACTTGACCATTCAAGTGAACACATTTGAATAACCAATGACTTTTTTCAGACATTAACAATATTAATGACAATCCTACTAAACTGTAATAAAACGTACTTGGGAAATTCTTAGATTTCGTTTTTTTTTTTACATACGAGAACGCAGCGGCACGACCGTTCAAAGTTACTATAACGTGCCTATCAGTCAACTTCTCTTTCAACGTATCGCTCGGTGAAGAAAACACGTATATAGGTACCACATGCGTATACCATATGGGTACTCACAATATCGGACAATATATTTATTCGTCATTTTATTATACAAATTTAATTTAACAACTATACCTACCTATTATTATATATTTTATACTTATACGCAGCCATTATGGGGTCCGTAAATAATGTGTCCGAGGTCCGGATGCGAGCCGTGGTCTGCCAGTTGATGACCCTTGCCCTTGTTAGTGATGGGCAATCTAAGACCAAGACCAAGTCTGCCATAGTCTTGGTCTTGGTCTTGTTCTAGCATACTTAGTCTTGGTCTTGGTCTTGCTACAAGAACCTTTCAATATTAAAAAAAAAATGATATCCCTATTTATGTAATGAGTTTGTAGAATTTGTTAATTGTTTATTATCTCTTAGATATAACTATATATTATTACAATATATATATATATATATATATATATATATACAAGGCTGGGCATTAACGAGTTAAAAATTGAATTTAAGTTAAAAAGTTTATTTTATTTTAACTTTTTAACTTAACTAGTTACTTTTGGATTTTCATTAACTTGACTGTTAACTTAAGTACTAATTTTGTTTTTTAATTAACGTGAAATCAACGAATTAATTTTTCGTTTTAAGAAGTACCTAAGTCAGAAGTAAGAAAAGTTAATTTATTTTGTTTTTAATTTTATTATTATTTCACTATTTCAGTCTATTTCGTTTTCAAGTCATAAAATATTTATCGTGATATCATTCTAATCTAACTTATATGGAAATACTGTAAAAGTACAGTATACACACTATAGTCTATAATTTAGTATTGGGTTGGAAACAAATTAAGTAAGCTAGCGTTGTATAAACAAATAAACTTTTTTTACCTAATAGATAGTTAACAAAATGTGTGTATCTATTAACTTTTAACTTTTTGTTATTGGTGCATATAAACTTAACTTAACTGAGTTAAAAAAAAATCATTATCTTGCCCACCCTTGTATATATATATGTTACGGGTAAGAAAAAAAAAACGG
>NC_042493.1:45473574-45493346 GCF_005508785.2 Acyrthosiphon pisum
AAAAAATAGTCATATGTTTTTAAATTAAATTATGAAAAAATTATTTCTTCCGGAGGAAGGTCGGGCAGCTATAGTTATAGATGAATGATTTATCCAACACTGACAATAAAAAAACACATAATTGTTAATTCACAATGTGAACAAAAATTAATACAAATAATAATTATTTGAGAACTGAAGGTTATAGGTAGATGTAATATATATATAAAAACGTAATTCAGCATTCAACTTTAATAAAAATGTATAGGTACCAAATTTTCTTAAAATAATTCTTAGAACGCAACACCAAGTTAGAATATTATGTAAATAATATAGATGACGAGTCTTTAAAAAATAATCTTAAAAATATATGAACTTTCTTTTTTGTCGACACTTTAAGTTTATACTTCGTCAAAATTTATTATCTAAATTAAAATGACGATTTTATAGTTATTTTGTTGTAAAATAATATTATTATTAAATATTATTCATAAGGACTTTCAAGTTTAAAATGTAATATTTTCATCGAAAATAAATTCGATAAATCGTAATACTAATTGTGTAGGGGGCAACCGGGTTTGAGCAGCCGTGACGGATCGAAGGAATAGTGGGTGTCGTCGTGTATTGCTGGCTGTTGCTGGCGTACGGTTACTTACCCGACCATGTACGGCCGTGCGATGATAGTGGACTGTATATTATTATATGAAGACGGAAAAAGGGAAAGTGAAAATATCACAACAGGTACGCTGGAAAGTGAAAAGTGTAAGTAATAAGTATAGAATAATAAATATTTGTTGCACGAAATCTCGATGGTAAAAATACGCTAATAATTATAATAATAATAATAAAACAACAAAACGGTGCTTATGATAATAATATTGTAATATAATATATATATACATTATACATATATATATATATATCGCTAATCGACATACGGCAATGACCGGTGGATCAAGAAAGGCGCGCGAGACATCGATGGTCGTGAAACATACGCGACCTTGACCCAATCTTGGCGAAATTAGCTAATCTGGCATATTATGCATATTATTGTGTACAGCCGCGACAGCTTAAAAACCATCAACACTAATAATAAAATAAATTACATTAATATCAATTTAAATAATATATCATTAAATAATTTAGTATTTAATAAAATATATAGGCTAATCGAGCATCTTCGCTCAAAATTGTGGCTTGCGAGCAATGATTTATTATTGAATTTATAATTAATACAATTACATTACAGTGACTTATTCAATTCGAGGTACACTCCACACCTATTGTAGTACCTTTTTAGTTCAGCAGAGCGGTTACCTATAATATTAAAACCATATATAATTTAGTAGGTATTTATAAAAGCAGTATGTAGATATATAATTTAATATTTTAAAAACAATTACAAATATAACAAATTAGTTGGTAAGTACACATTTTCAATTGAAATTTTTGGATTTTTTCAATTTTATTACAATTTCGTCGATTTTACCCGTTTTTAAAACAATTTATACAATATCTCAATTTTGTTCACCAAATTTTACTTTGTTTACTATATTTATTGGATCCAAATCGAAGGAGTTTGAATACAGTTTTGATACATGTTGTATCATTTAGATTTTTCCTTAACTTTGAATACTAAAAGTTATAACTAATTATTAATTAAGCACTCGTTCGAAATTCATTTTATGTAACTAATAAGTAACATTTTTCAAATGAATAGTATTGATGTGATAAAATGTAATTCAATAATTTATTATTGCAAGTTTTAATTTTCTACGAATAAAACTTAGACAGTAGCGTAGAAATAATAATATATTATTATTAGGACAGTGAAGTTATTACATTAAAAAACTCACTAAATTGATTGCATTATTGCATTAAAATATATTAAAAATTGCATCGAAAAAATTTAATTATAATCAATAAAATCAATTAATTAATAAATAATAAAAAATAAAAAAAGGAGGTAAGTGGATTACGCTCTGCTGTACAGTAGATTACAGATGGGTCATTGTATAATGGATTGTATTAGACTTGAATTCAATGTATCATTGTATAAGAAAAACGATTCTGAGCGGAGACGGTTTGTCAGTCTGGATATCTTATATTGTTATTATTTATTTTATCATGTAAGTTTAATTATTAATATTTATTTATTTATTATTAATAACACGGGCGGAAGCCCAATTTAAATATGAAAAGAAAGATAATATTTACATTCTTAAGATTAAAAATGATGTAGAACAACAGCAAAATACAACTACAACAAAAATTACAAATAAACTATAGCAGATAAGAGAAAGAGAGATCAAGATTTGCATGTCTCATACAACGAGTAAGGGGTTCATTAATCAGATAGTTAGAGCTTAATGTCGGTATAGTGAAAGGGGCAACGTTACGAGTATGGTGTGCAGGGACCCTGAAATGAATATGTTGGTGGAGAGAGGGTGAATTGGTTTTCCCACAAATTAGGTTTATATTATATTATAATTTTTTATTCGTTTCTATGGTGATACACAAAGCGTTAGAAATTAATATCCCTTTTTAGCGATATTTTGTAATTTGTCGGTGATTTTCCCCATGATATTAAATAACTATTGAGAAAATCAAAAAATTACATATTTAAAGTACCATCTTGATTCAATTTGCTAAAAGATAAGGTACTATATGTTGAAATCGAAGCACTCCTTCTGGAAGAAATTTTGTATACAGGATATAACAAAAAATAAAAATAAACACCATTGTAAAAACAATAGCAAAATTGCAAAATTAAATAATATGATTATTGCTTACATTATTGCATTGAACAACAAATGATTATTTAAGTTTTCTTAGCGACCTTAATGCGATAATCGCTCTATAGAAATATTAACAAAATAATAAGTATTACTATAAATTTAGAAATTTGTTCATTGATACGTTTACTTAATTTAATTTTATATATAAAGTTATATAATCTTAAATGTAAAGAAAAATTATGAAAAATAGTTAAAATTGCAGTAAAATTAAAAAAATCACTAAAATTTCATACCTATACAACAGTATAATTTATTTTTTGTTTAAATTAAGAGTTTAACGAAACATATTTTAAGCTCACTCAGCAATAAATATAAGCATTTACAAAAAATATACAAATGCAACAACTTCATTATTATTATTATTATTATTATAATATCTTTATTGACGTAAAAAACTCCATTTACAAAACAATATATATATAAAATTGTGTGGTGACACAGATACAATATAATTAGGTACGAATAATATTCAAATATATAATAAAGAACATATTATGAGGTATATAATAATTTTATTGTACAGCCATAATTAATTATTAACTAAAATTAATATCCATATAATGTTTCCTATAGACATAAGTATATTTGTAGGCGATGATTTTAAGTGTGTTATAAAAACATTATTGATTAAAAAACTTTCTTGATTTCTGGTGGATTTGGCATTAATTCGAAAATGTAATCGTTCCAGTAAATAAGGACAATTTATTGAGTTATTTAATATAGTTTTAATAAAAATGAATAATGAGGGATACTTCTCCTTGTGTAGTTATAAATTATAATACTATATAAATCTTATATTATTTACTATACAAAATGACATTTAAAAAATATTTACGTTGAACCAATATTTTATTCCGAAAATATTGCATTTATAATATAATATAATATAATATGGTTATTAGTTTAGGTACTTTTATATCAAATAGGCACCTACTTACCTAATTACCGTATAGTAATTTACAGAGTGAATAGATTTGTTGTTTAAATAGCCAATATCTTAAAATGTATAGTTAATCTAAACATTTTGTGATACTTTTTAAGTTTATTTCATGATGATATGTTATTTGATATTGTTATTTAAGTAATTTATATATTTTTAGTTGCTTGGAACATTTTTACTAGCAGCGGTTAGGTATACATTGGCCACCTGTGGTGGCGTTATATAAAATGTTTATACAAAGTGTGCTTAAAATAGGTAGGTACATACTATCTAATAAGAATGTATCATAAATTCATAATATTTTAAATATAATATTATTTACTATATATATACAATACAATTTTAAATATATTTAATATTTTAAGTTATTGCATTTAAGCTACCTATTTATTTACCACGAACCTCATTTATATCTAACATTGTGCATAGCCGCATAGATATTATAACTTATAAGTTAATAAAATCTATAGATGTCTATAGGTACCTAGTAAATATAGTTATAATATTTATAATGAATTTTTTTATTTATTTTGTTTATATAATTAAACGTTCATATTATAATGTGCTACTGTTATTACTATATGCTTATATTGATTAGGTATAATGGTCTTACACTCGAATGCCGAAATATTTTTTCTGATTTGAGTATAAATTGATAACAGGCTACGTGCGATTATTAAAAAAATGTATTAATATTCAAGTAGGTTTTGTACGTAAATAGGGAAGTAGGTACCTATGACGAAATTCCGAACAGAATATTAAAATAATTTTAAAATATATATTATGGTCAATGCGTAATAACTTACCGGCATTGCCAGTTTTAGCGTCGAGCTTCTGAGGTTATTAACGTTACCATATTATTATGTTCTTTGCACGTCTGATAAATTGATAGAATTACTTTAGAATGTCGCCAATGTAATATATATATCTCGCACCTACAAGAATCTTTTGGTTTACAGACGTAAGATGCTGAAAATGTTACGAACGCCTTTCTGTCAAGCGATACTTAATACAACGTAAATAATAATTGTAACATCTGCCAATAAATATTGTATTCTCCATCAGTAGAATTTACTAACGCCCACCAACGTCCACCATTAGGTAGGAGGTATGTCGAACTACGTCTCCCAGTCTCTATATGTGACTTTCTGAGCTACATAGATCTGCAGGTGTCAATATTATTATTTTGATTTTTTTTTCACCCTACTGTTATGTTGCAGATGAACCAAGTACGGCAGTTACTCTGTTGGTCAAAAGAAACACGTATGCACCGTTTTCTAGGATTATGGCCTAAAATATAGGCAGCCGCGAGTCTTTTTGACGTAGGTAATCGGACAAGTTTTTGACAGTTTTCTCTATCAAAACACCCTGTAAATACCATATACGATGATAGAATCGAACAACACATTTGAATCTGATTTGGTGGCCGGTGGGTACCTCATAGGTATTAGTGTGTTACTATCTTAAATTAATATATTACAATTTATTATTATACCGAGGTTTCATTGGATAAGTAGGTACCTAAATACGTTAAATATTATATGGGAAACTATGAACTATGACAAATTATGCCGGAAATCCCTGATAACTCATTTAATACAAACAATCATTGTTAGGTACCTGTTTAGATATAATTTTGTCCACATTTTAATATGTTTGTAAAAAAAAAAATTATACTTCTCTATAATCTAGATCAATTGTTTACTTCAGTATTTCAAATTAATGTAATTTTTACATTATAATAATTGTTTTCGTAGTTTTGGACGTTTTGGTAATACGCATTACTTCCGCCTATTTCTATGTAGATACTTTCCAAGGAAGTAGTTTAGACTAAACTGAAATCATTCGATAATGCATTTTGTTGATAAGCCCGTATTTTGTGCAAAACAAATTATCACCTAAATAACTTATTATTTGAAGGTATTTCTAAATGACTCGTTGGAAAAACACATTATTGTTTTTTGTACCTACGTTCGTTATGTTACGAATGCAGAATTGTAACACATAATATTTTTATAGATAAAAATAATCACTGTCGGTAGTATGACGTGATTATATGGAGCTAAATTTGTTAAAATAAAACTAAATTTAAAGAACATTTTCAGTAATTTCTTAAAAACAATAAAATCATAATAGAACCAAGAAAGTTATTGTTTATGTAATTGAATTCTGATTGTGAAAAATATAATGGTTCCACTAATGGTTTCGGTTCTTAGATGCTCTCCAGGAGTTTGTAAGTTCGAATGTGGTGTGGTTAGCTTTTATATTACTGTTATATTAGAATAAATTGATTAGTTATCAACCACATAGGGGAGTAAATTATCTGTATTTTCTAAAGGGATTTTTGAAGTAATTAACTAAGCAAGTTATAAGCATGTAAAACATAAATATTTAAAAAATATCATAAGTCATATCTCACATAAAAATTAAAATATCACTGTGTATATTATAGTAATTACAATTATTTTATGTGTACCTATATATCTATTAAAAACTGATACTACTAAGTAGGTACATTAAGTATACATCTTTAAGCGTGTGTAAAAATACTATTTTTCATTACCATATCATTACCATCTGTTTTATTAATCATAAAATGGTTCTCAATTTCTATAGGTATGATAACTATAATATTATTAGTATCATACCATATTCATCTGCACTATACTAAATATACTAACGTATTTTTAAAATTATTATAGATTTTGATAACACCATAGAAGGACGTATATACCTTTAATATACACGTTTTATCGGAAATCACTAGATGATTTACAAACAATAAATCTAAAATATAATCATCTACCTATACTACATATCCATTTCTTATTTAAGAATTTTTATTTGTAATTTCTTCGTTTAATTATTTAATACAGGTGCATACATAAGATATACATTTATAACAATCTTTAGGTACTAAATACTAAATAGTAAACCATATAATAGTATACAGACTCCGTATGAATCATGTACCTATATAGGTATATTTCTATATAATGATTCAAATTTCAAAAGTCAAATTATAATATTATGTAAGCTCTCCAAGTAAATGTTTTTCTTTATACTATATTGTTAGCTATCAGATATACCACATAATATGCACAACCCTACAATAGGTACTCTTAATATTATTGGTGGTGTGGGTCACTTGACCATTCAAGTGAACACATTGAATACCCAATGATTTTTTTCACACATTAACAATATTAATGACAATCCTATTAAACTGTAATAAAACGTACTTGGAAAATTCTTAGATTTCGTTTTTTTTTTTTTTGACATACGAGAACGCAGCGGCACGACCGTCCAACGTTACTATAACGTGCCTATCAGTCAACTTATACCTACGCAGCCATTATGGTGTCCGTAAAAAGTGTGTCGGAGGTACGGATGCGAGCCTTGGTCCGCCAGTTGATGACCCCTTGTTAGTGATGGGCAAACTAAGACCAAGACCAAGAGTATGTCAGACTTGATCTTGGTCTTTTTCTAGCTTACTCAGTCTTGGTCTTGGTTTTGCAGAGCCATTTATAGTCTTGGTCTTGCTACAAGAATCTTTCAATATTAAAAAAAAAAATTATATCCCTATATCTTATGTAATGAGTTTGTAGAATTTGTAAATTGTTTATTATCTCTAAGATATAACTATATATTATTGCAATATATATGGTATTAGGCTGGGCATTAACGAGTTAAAAATTTAATTTAAGTTAAAAAGTTTATTTTATTTTAACTTTAAAAACTTAACGTTAACGTTAAAGTTAACTTTTTAACTTAAATAGTTACTTTTGGATTTTTATTAAATTAACTGTTAACTTACTAAATTTATTTTTTAATTAACGTGAAATCAACGAATTAATTTTTCGTTTTAAGAAGTACCTAAGTCAGAAGTAATAAAAGTTAATTTATTTTGTTTTTAATTTTATTATTATATCACTATATCAGTCTATTTCGTTTTCAAGTCATAAAATATTTATCGTGATATCATTCTAATCTAACTTATATGGAAATACTGTAAAAGTACAGTATACACACTATAGTCTATAATTTAGTATTGGGTTGGAAACAAATTAAGTAGGCTAGCGTTGTATAAACAAATAAACTTTTTTTACTTAATAGATAGTTAACAAAAAGTGTGTATCTATTAACTTTTAACTTTTTGTTATTGGTGCATATTAACTTGACTTAACTGAGTTAAAAAAAAAAATCATTAACTTGTCCAGCCTTGTATATATATATATATATGTTACGGGCAAAGTAGAAAAACGGGCATTGTGCCCTGCAGTGCCTGGTCACTGTGCACAATGCCCGTTTTTCGAGGGCAAAGTTGGAATAAGTTAACATTGTCCGGGCACTGTAGGTTAAATATTGAATATATTAAAAGTAAAATAAAATAAAACATTTTACTGCATTTTTTAATAATCTTAAAAAGAACTTGAAATAGACGCTTCAAATATTAGTTGCTATTTAATAGTTTTTAAATCTATTATCCAGTATGGTACCTCCTACTGAAGACTGTTTGACATGAACAAGATTAATATTATTTATTATTAAATAATTGTTATTTTAATAGTTTTAATTTAATTAAATATTAGTTAGGTATTGTTACGTATAAATACCATTCGACATGTGTCTATGTTATGTTTATTATTTTCATTAATATTAATAAACTGTTTATAAATTGATTTTTTAGTTTTTATTCCCTCAAGTCATTAGGAAATCCAGATTTTGCCACTAGGTGATTCCTTAGATCGAACCTACAAGCTAATACTCGACAAAAAAATATTTATATGATGTTTATTGTTTATTAATAATAATAATAATAATAAATATTTCCAACAGGCAATTATAATCTAAAAATCTTATTAATTTTAATTTTAAAAGTAAGTTGTTACTTGGTTGAATGTTTATCTAACCAGATAATAAATAATAACTATCAATAATTTATGGTTGATTAAAAAAAATATTTCATTTTAGAACACTAAATGGCGTGGGAAAATTAAAAAAAAAAATTATAATAAATATTGCAAGACTTTTAACGTACCTATCAGTCAACTTCTCGGAATTATTTTTTGCACCTATGGGCTTTTAACGTAACGCTCGGAGAAGTAGACATGTATAATATGTCATAATACATATCATAATATGTATATATATGTGTACCTACCATATAGGTACTCACAATATCGGAAAATATTTTTATTCTTCATATTATTATATATTTTATAATAACGCAGCCATTATAATATGGCCATTCTTACTTGAATATGAATTCACGGCTTATTGGCTTTGTGTTATAATATACCTAACCATGTGGGGCACGGTCCGAAAGTCCAGTACTTACGTGGTTGAGTGGTTCGGTTAATAAGGTAATTTGTACGAAAAAACCTACGACGTTATAACGCGCTTGTCTAATTCCTCGTCACGTGGCTTTGCGCTGGTTTGCCAGTACGGCAGTATCTACCGTATAATATAATATTACAGTTATAGGTATAGTATATTACGGTGGTGTCAGATACGTTGAAGTTCAGTGTTGTTCTAATAAAATATATATTACAAACACACGCAAGTATATAAATAAAAAACAATATTATAAGCAATCACTATCCGATAATATTCCGATATTGTAAGTGTGGGTGAAATGGCTGACAATGTTTTTTAAGTTATAATAAGAGAGACATAACATTCATTTATCACTTAAAGAGGCATAATTTATTTGATATAATAGGTCCCTATGTAACAAATTATCTGAACTCAAAGTTATTATTTATTATAGATAAATTTAACACCAATGAATGATCAAGTGATTGTACGATCGGCAAAAAAGAGAAAATTATTAAAATGGAAAGAGCAAAGGTACCTATGTAAATACCAAAAAAAATAATAGTACATTACATTAGTAAATTCAGCTGTCCTTACAAAATATGCAAAATAAAATAAACGAGACTAAAATAGTTAGCTCACCGAAAAACGTTGATATTATTTTAGTTGTCATTATACTGGTATAATAGGTACCGTAGTTTATAGCCATGATGATTGATGGTACGTGTATTATGTAGCGTGTGCTTATTGTATATACCTTAAGGGGGCTGCAGCTGGTTTTGACAAAAGTCAAAACTAATGTAGATTTGACCAATCTGAACGTTAATTTTGTTTGTTATTGTGTTTTTAAATATATTTAAATTCCGTATCATAAAATAAACCTTAAGGGGGGCGGGAGGGGGCTCCAGTCAATGAAAAAAAGTAACTTTTAGACCAATAAGTTAGACAAAACTGGAAACATTTTGAAAAAATGGTTGAATTTATAAACTTCTAGACTATGTTTCTTAGGAATCACTTTTTTTTATTTAAAATCAGATGTGCCCAAAATAAATACAAATGTAATGCAATTATTTCATTGGATTTCTAAAAAAAAAAAAATGGTTATTTTAAGGTCATTTTAAATTGAAAATTGAAAATCGACTTCCTAATAAGAAACCTAGATATTTTATCAATGAATTCAAACATGTATAAAAAATTTAAATCGGACATTCCGAAGTATGTGTAATTCACCACCACTTATTGGTCTAAAACGTATGAAAAATACGTGAGCTGCAGCCCCCTTAAGGCCTCTCGTTTTTATTGAAAATAATACATTTCGCGCCTAATTTAAAAATAAAGGCGCAAGTGATGGCTATTAGTAGCCAAATATTTTAAGGTATTTTACATAAATTAAATTGGTATATTATTCGTTACATTTTATAATTTTGTTCAAAATATTAAAACAATATTTCAAAGGTATCTACAATATTCATAATAAACAAACATAAAAAAAAAATTGGGTAAGTGGATGTCACTCTGCGACAGTAGGTTACAAGTTTGTCACTGTATAATGGATTGTATTAAATTTGAATTCAATGCTATATCATTGTATACGAAAAACGATTCTGAGTGGAGACGGTTTGTCAGTCTGGATATTTTAAATTGTTATTATATTTTAGTATATTAAGTTGAATTAATATAATAAATTACAACAAAATAACTAAAATCGATATTTTTATTTGTTTCTACGGTGATAATGATAAACAAAGCGTTAGAAATTAATATCCCTTTTTAGCGATTTTTTTGTAATTTGTCGGTGATTTTCCCCATGGTATTAATTAATAACTATTGAGAAAATCGAAAAATGACCTCTCTATATTGATCCAATTTGTTAAAAGATAAAATATGATATGTTTAAATCGAAGCACTCATTCTGGTAGAAATTTTGTATACATGATATAAAAAAAAAAAAAATAAACACCATTGTAATGGTGTAATCGCTCCGATCAGAATCTAAAATGTATGTATATAAGTAAATGTATGCCAGTTATCGGTATGTGTACCTACCTATATAATGGCAGTTATAGGTATAGTATCCTTTTATTTTTTTCTTAAAAATAAAAACTTGAGAGTTGAGCAATATTTAGCCACTTTTTTTTTTTTTATATAGGAACACATTAAAATTGCGTGACAATATAATTGTATTTTCATTATGAGTATAGTAGGTATATTAATATATTATCACCAAACATTATGATTAGGTATATTGTATATAGTATATTATACTACAGACTAGGTACCTACCTACGATTTTTATTATGTTATGGCTTATGTCGTAGCTTTGTATATATTTATGAGCTATACCTAATCGGTACAAATGTACAATACTACAATGATAATAATATATGAATTGGAATTTTCTTTGAAAATTTTACAGCTGTACAATTGTAAACCTATATACTGCTCTCCAAAAGAGATAAAATAGTTTTTTGATTTCTTAATTTTTGACTTTTAAGTTTCATATTTCTTAACATTGTTTTCAATTATATGAAAAATTGGCAAAAAATAATACATAATTATTGATTTTTTAGTAGATGGTACTTACTGGATTTTACATTAGTGTAGCAAAATAGTTTAATTTTACAAATAGAGTATCTCCATTTAATTTAATTTTGGTGCTTTTTGTATAATTGTTGTCAAAAATCATAGATCCTCACAAAAATCACATAATTAATTTTTATAAAATTTATTTTTAATGTTAAGTAAATTATGATAAACAGTAGAAACAAAGACGTTGAAAACATTTTCATGTAGGTCTATACTGGATGTCATTCTAGCTATGGGTTAAATAAACACGCAGTATGTGAAAATTCAAATCAAATAATTAAAAAAATATGCTTTTACTTTACCTACTATTGTTCACTATATAATTTAAACTATTCTCATCTCAAATTAAAAATTTAACAAATACATTTTTTTATATCGTATAGCAATTGAATGTCATAATACGTGAAGATGAGTACATGACCTTCATATATATCATAAGTTATATTATGACATTAAAACATAACAATTGTCAATTTGTAATTTAAAATTATTAATTTTATTAAAAACATTTATAATTGCAACTTGCATAATAATATATAATTTACAACTTTATAAAATATTTTAATATACAAAAAATTATGTTATCAAGAAAAATAACAAAAATGTTTGTGTTTTTGTATTAGATTATTTTTATTTTATACTGATATAATAATATTTACGTATAAACGAAAGTTTTCAAAATTTTTTTACTTGATGGATTTTTTTAAAATCAACTGAGAAAAGCTAAGTTATATCAACTGTAAATTAAACTAGTTAAGTTCATAAGTTGATTAGAAAATAAACTAACTAGTTAATGCCCATCTTTGAAAATATGTACCTATCATAATAGCTGTGGACCGAAGACGCACTCGGGCTATTCAATATATTTTTTCGATAAGACAACGGACAAACTCGGGCACTGCCTCATAATTTGTCGATTAGACCACGGGATGTAATCGGGATATCTACACCTATATACTAGATGAATCCTCATAAGTATAAATCAACACAAAAATTTAAGTATATTAATTGTAAATGCATCAATGATATTAATAGTATGTATGATTGTCTTATAGGATTTATCATATTGGTAAATGGAAATACACAATTCAATTATGTTATAATACAACCTGTTAAATATTGTCTATTTTTAAATCATATAACCTAAATAAGAATATATATTCAATAATACGAAACTTTTGAATAATTTTTATACGACTATAGGTAATTGATTTGGAATTCAAAGTTAAGCAAATATCCAAGTTAAGTTTGTTTTTTTTTTATTTAGATGTCAATAATTGATAGTGCTGGATAGTACTGGATCCACCGTCAAATATGTGCAGATTCAGATTGAAGTTTTTCATATTCATCCCCATGAATTTGAAGACACTTTGAACGACCAGCACAACCTCACCAACGATGCAGACAAAGGTTTAAATAACCCCCTCTCCAATTATGATGACAATAAGAGGAAACCTATCACAAAATATGTTGTTGAAGAAAACCTAAGCATTTTTACTGCCCTTCCCCCCCACCCAAAAAAAAAACACATATCATTGTAAGTCTTACAATGTAAGATCAATAATTGCTCCAGCGCTCCGCTCAGAATCAAAAATACATATTTTTAATTGAAAAATTTGACATCTACTACTTCATTATTATACATTTTAATAATATGTTCAAGCTTTATTTTTCATTTCTTTATATTACTTAAATTAAAATTTTCAACAGCCACGGTTGTAAAATCAATTTGATGACACCAATTGGGATAATGGTGATGGGTATAACGGTTTCGAATTCATGGCGATGAATCCATATCTTGCACATCCGGTAGTTTGAGAATTGCATGATAACTATAGCCTACGTGTTTTAGTGTTTAAGAAGTGTTTCGGCAAAAAAAAAAAGGACGTTCTACTATCGTACGTTGGGTATACCGTATACGTGTTTGGGTCAGCCACATTAATGGTAAAAAGGAAAATATAATTCAATAATTGCTTACCTTATCACCATATGTGTTACATTTTAATATTTTTATTTTTTTAAATGCGTTTGGTCTTTATTATTTAAACGACCCAAAATAGTTGTATATATAAATTTACATAAGTACCAACTATATTTTAATAATATAAGTATTATAGTAGGTATAATAATATAATAATATACCTAGTATACAGTGGCGTAGCCGGTGGGAGGATTTGTGTGTTTAACCCCCCCACCATTGATATTTTCCCTCCTAATAAATATATTGTTTATATAGGGTTCGGGACTGTTTGCAAGTTATAAATTTGTCTTATGAAATGGCGAAATTAAATACAAAGTTTGAATTTGCATATTTGTGTATTTTTTAACTTAAGTGTACATACAAATGTCGGGAATAATTATATTTGGACAACGTTGAAAAATATCTTAAAAAATATTATGTTTGGTTAGGTACAATAGGCGATAATTTTGAGATTTAGGGAGGCCGAAGCCTAATACCATACTATTATAAAATTTAATATGCTAAAAAAATTAAGTAAATGTTTGGGAGGGGCGGAGGGCTGTTAAAGTTGTTGGTAGAGCTTGGCTAGTGTTGGCCCTATGTTCGCATATGTAAGATTTCATAAGTCTCTTTGTGACAAAACTGTGTTTAAATTATAATTGACATCTAGATTGTAGATTGTACGAAGAAATAAACATCAGTAGATATACGTACGTGTTCGCATATCACGTTATTCGTTATTACTTATTTATTAACCTAGTATTTTTAAAAATTAAGTTGTTATTTATTTATTTATTTACCAGGTTTATCAGGTTTATATACCTACTTATTTTTTAGTTTTTTATTACAAAAATTGCAATATGTTTTATGATTTTTCAAAAATAATTTTAAAATGTTGCCACATAGTACATATATCTAAGCATGCATATTTTGAGAACTTCGAATATTTCGATAATGTTTAGTGCAACAAGTCAAGTCCTGAACCCTAAATTGATTTATATACGAAAACTGTAAACACTTGGTTTTACTCTATACTTAAAACATCCCCCCCCCATTTCATAATCCTGGCTACGCCACTGCTAGTATAAGTGGTTAATGCCCTACATCTAAGTTCTTAAACTATAGTCGTATAGTTTTAGACGGTTAAAATATCAGATGTCGTTGTAGTAGTTGTCTATTCATAATTGGACGGCCAATGGATTGACTTGGTCATCTAGCGTGCCCAAAATCATACCCTTCTATTTTCAGAAGATTCATATTTCGAACAAACCAAAAACTTTAATATTACTTACTATGATATGAATATAGAAAAGTAATAAAAATAAAAGTCGTATATAAAATATGTAATATAAAAATAAAAAAACATACATATATTATAATGATGTCATTAATTATTTAATCGATAGACGATGGTCATCGAGTATGTTTGTAACGGGAACTACCGTTTAGGAGGTAGGTACAAGTATACCTATGTGTATATATAACATGACAAAAATAAAAATGTTTATAAGTACGACTTATATTTTTAATTATTTTCTATAAATATTAAACTTTTTGTAGTGGCCGAAAAGAGAATGGTACGATTTTGATCGAACATGGATATGCCCAATGAATTATGATCATTGTGAATAAATTAAATATTTATAGATAAATTCTACAATATAGAGCTGGCAGATTGGCTAATATACCGACTGGCAGACCACTGTCAGCATCGGGATCTCAGACACATTTTTTACGGACCCTAATGGCTGCGTAATTATAAAATATATATAAAATAGTTTTTACAATAGGTACATTTTTATAATAAAATGAAAAAAAAATAATATTTTCCGATATTTTGAGTATGGTAATATGTATATTATATACGTGTCTCTTTCACCGAGCATTGCGTTGAAAGCCTTTAGATGCAAAAAATAGTTCCGAGAAGTTGACTGATAGGTACGTTAGTAACGTTAGACGATTGTGCCACTGCGTTATCGTATGTAAAATAAAACGAAATCTAAGAATTTCCAAAGTACGTTATATTATAACTTAGTACTTAGTAGGAATGTTATTAATTGTTAATGTGTGAAAAAAGTCATTGGGTATTTAAACGTGTTTTTGGACCGTGGGAGGTTCGGTAAGTTTCAAAACGGACTCCCGTATGATTTTAACTTCCCGGAAAGACTGATCGAAATAAAGGGGCTGATTAGGTAACTACGTTAAAGTCTCTCGTATTTTATGTATAGGTACTATAGTAGTTAATACGTATGAATCTTTGATTATAATATACCTACTTATAAATTATAGTAGGTATTACTGTCCATCTAGTGTCTACTTATATATTTTAAATTAAATGTATATGTATTTTTTTTTAAATTATCTGCTTCACGATCATTCAGAGTAAAATTGTGGCTTTCATTTGTAAAAAAAGAAGCTTTTACCGCCATAAGAAACATTTTATAAAT
Organism: Acyrthosiphon pisum; assembly: GCF_005508785.2. Lineage (NCBI taxonomy): Eukaryota > Metazoa > Arthropoda > Insecta > Hemiptera > Aphididae > Acyrthosiphon > Acyrthosiphon pisum. The sequence goes on from NC_042493.1 coordinate 45,489,604, forward strand.
GGTATAAAAATCGTAAGTATTTGAAAAAAAATTCCCAAAATAAGAATTTGAATAAATTTACAATCATACGAAAAAATTTGGATAAGCACGTTCGGTCAATAACTCTATATATAAATACTTAAAATAATAGGTAAAATGTTTTTAACGGAGATACCACATAAATTACATTGTTGTTTTTTTATACAGTCACTTCTGGTACCTATATTATCAAATACGTAAGTATAATATAATATTAAAAATTTAGCTCAGATATGACGTTATACTACAGATACCTATAGTAAATCTAATCTTTGGTTAGAATAACACAAAATAAAATTGTCCCACCAAATTCCTCAAGTTACTCTAATAGTGGGGTACCTATCAATGTATCATATAAAGCGTCGCACGACGTTGTGGATAGCTGACAGTTTCACGGAACATTTGTCAACTGCACAGTAAACCAAAAGCAAAACGGTACCTACACACGCTGCAACAAGATGATGGACAACAAATATTTTATAATATTCCTGCAAGTCTTTTTCACTTTTGGAACACTGATTTATTCTGAATATGTCCCATGGTCTTGGACTACCGCTTGTGACAGGTAAACTATATGTCTTAAATTATATTATTTTTGTTATATTTTAATTCCGTTAATTGCGTTCATTTGGTACAAATGGCAATTCACATATCGATGGTAAGAGGCCAAAATAATTTTTTGTTTTTATCAATTGTTTTTGTATTTGTTTTTTTTTACAATTTAAATGACACTTGTTAGAAATGAAAATTATATTTTTTTTGCCATGGACACACCCGGTTTGTTCATCGGGACTTATTAATAATATTGTTAATTTAAATAATACTTGAATTATCTAGTTAGTGATATAAATAATTACAGTTTACTTAAAACAAATTAATTTGATATACATATAAAATTTAATAAATGTATAATTGTTAAATCATTATAAAACAAAAAAAAAAAAATTTGAAGTTTTATAAAATACATTTTAAAAATTTTTTTTTTTGTGGAATAAAACCTGTCTTAAATGATATTCTATGATAGTAAAGATATCACATGTTTAAATGTAAAAATTATAAATATTTATCATTTATAAGCTATTATAATAATAAACTTATAATAGCTTTTCTATAATTTGTATTCAAAAATAATTTATTGCCAAATTCTAAAAAAAAAATTATTTTATTTTATTTTATCAATACCTAAATAGAAGTGTAATAATAAAAAATAAAAATAAAAATCATATTTCATTCTTAAGGCTGTTGGGGCAGTCAATTTGGAATATTAGCATTTTATTGTATATGGAATAGGTATCTATAAACAATTGGACGTTAATGTGATAGAGCTAGGTTATCTATGGTTATAACTTAATATAATATATATTATATAATTATCTTTTGAATACATTTTTTAAGAATAATTCTGGTTTTAAGGCTTGTGAAATTAAAAAATAATTTTTCTCCATAGGTAATCTAGAAAAAAAAAATAATAAACATAGGTACTTAAATTTAGAATAGTAATTGTACATCCCGGGAAGTACATATAAACATAAAATAATATATCAACTTTGACAAAAGTTTCAGAATACGATTAGATAACTGCTAAGGTTATTAACATAATATATTTTAAAATGTTCGCTACTTCCTTATGTTTTAATATAGGTATAGGCCCATTTTATATTCTACTGTAAAAAGTCTTATGCTGGGTTGCATGAAATTTTGATTCATTTAATCGTTCAATAAAATTTAACCTATCCACCACGGGCCACTAATTCATGTTTAAGTAACAATTATCCCACTATTGATTCAATAAATGTTTAGTCATTGTTCATGCAATCCGGCATTAATCCTTACAAAAAAAATTAAACATAAATATCTAATTGACATTCATGTGAATATATTTATATTATATATATTTTACAGTATACCAATTAAAATTATATTACAGCAATACATCGTTATGTGTTTTCTATGAAATAGGTATTGTATTTTATTTAAGGCGTTCCTATAAAGTCGGTCAACAAATATCGTAATAAATAATATGTGCAAATTTTACACAATTTTACTTAACTATATTATCTAAGGCAGAAACTTACATTTAAAAACTCGATTAAGTTCTAGAATAGTTAATGTCAGTCAACCTTAAGATTTTTACAGAATTAAAATTGGCCAAATCAAAGACTAAAATTTTTTTCCACAGCGGACGCAAATTTTTTTTAAAACGTTATTTGGTATACGGCCATATTTTTATTTTTAATGCAAGAACTATCAACTGGTCGCGATCGCGAACTGCAGCGCAGAGCAGTCTAGTAAAAAAACACGTTTATTATAATAATTGTATTTAAATACAGATTAATGAATAAAAATGTGTATTATTTTAATTCTAAAATATTTTAATACCTATATTAATTATGAAATGAACGGTTATTACCTAATGAAATTTAAAATAATATAATGATAATCAAAAATTAATCTGAAATGTGACGGAATAATTATTTTGAATTTTAGCAAGGTTTACTAAAATAGTATTAAATTAGTAGTAATGAATAAATAAGTAACAGTTAGCTTAAAATCAATCTATAGATTTTTTTTAATTCAATTGTATACCTAAAGTGAAATGATATACCTACGTAAAATGTTCAAGTCCTTACGATTATTATTTTTGAATTACAATAAATAATAAGTAATTCTTCATAATTTTAAATTTAATGTCTAAAAATGAAAATTGTTATCATGTTTTTGGTTAGATTTTTGGGTTTCATCTATGAGAAAATCCGTATTCAATTTTAATGCCTTACCTACACAAATTAAGTTTGTATACATTAATTATAATAACAAAATAATTAAATTTTTTTTTGAAATATTGACGAATTTCTTTATAATTTAATCTTTAGACGCTCATATCAAAATATGAGTGCGAACGAATAAATTTTACTCGTACTTAGGTATATAACTTGTTTAATATTTAAAACATAATTTAAAATTTAAAATGTGCATTATCATTCATTAAGCTCAATGATTAAAATTTATTAATAGGTAATGAGTAATTTTATATAAAAAAAATTACTTCCAAGTTCCAATGTTATATAGGGCCATTCCTCGAGGTCACGGAGTGTGTACATTATAGAATAATAATAAAATTGTACAACATACAAGTATTTTATGACCTGTCATTATCATTATTGTGGTGAATGATGATAGCATAAATTACGATTTTACATTTTACTTTTTTCGTTATAATCATGTGCGATTATAGATAGTAGGTAGTATTTATAATATAAATATATTATATTATATACTACCTATCTATCTATAATATAAATATATCATATTATGTCATATACCATTGCTTTTTTTTTTTTTAAAGCAAAATACACTTTTCTTTTTGAAAGTTTTTATACTATATGTATAATATTCCTCTTTATATTATTATTTGAGGTAATTACCAACATAAAAAAACTAAAATGTAAAATTAAATAGATTTATTAGTTTTATTTTTAAACTTTATGATTTATGAGAAGAAATTTAAAATTCAGCAATAAATGGGTTTTGGAAAATACGACATTATCAATTAATCTAAGCGCGTGTATATGACCATACTAATATTTTTTTAAAATTAATATATAACTTTATAAGTTAAGAACATTTATTTTATAATCTCAGAACTACATTTAACATAAATTTTTATCCTCAAAATCTATTTTCTCTTTATTAATTAATTAACTGTTTAGAAACATAATTTTGGA
>NC_042493.1:45497165-45510885 GCF_005508785.2 Acyrthosiphon pisum
AAAATAGTTAAAAATTGCAGTAAAGTTAAAAAAATCACTAAAATTTCATATATTGCAGTATAATTTATTTTTTGTTTAAATTAAGAGTTTAACGAAACATATTTGAAGCTCACTCAGCAATAAATATAAGCATTTACAAAAAAATATGCAAATGCAACAACTTCACTGCCCTACTTATTATTTTTATTATTATTATTATTATATCTTTATTGACGGAAAAAACTCCATTTGTTTTGTATATATATATTTAAAATTGTGTAGTGACTAGTGACACAGATACAATAGAATTAGGTAGGTACGAATAATATAAATTCACATTCAAATATATAATAAAGAACATATTATGAGGTATATAATAATTTTATTATACAGCCAAAATTAATTATTAACTAAAATATTAATATCCATAGTGTTTCCTATAGACATTAGTATATTTGTAGGCAATGATTTTAAGTGTGTTATAGAAACATTATTGATTAAAAAACTTTCTTGATTTCTGGTAGATTTGGTATTAATTCGAAAATGTAATCGTTCCAGTAAATAAGGATAATTTATTGAGTTATTTAATAGTTTTAATATAAATGAATAATGAGGGATGCTTCTCTAAGTTAATAAAATCTATAGACACGTAGGTACCTAGTAAATATAGTAATAATATTTATGATGAATTTTTTTATTCATTTTGTTGATTTAATTAAACGTTCATATTATAATGTGTACCTATGTTTGTATTGATTAGGTACAAGGTTTTACACTCGAATGCCGAAATATTTTTTCGGGTTTTAGTATAAATTGATAACGTGCGATTATTAAAAAATGTATTAATATTCAAGTAGGTTTTGTACGTAAATAGGGAAGTACGACGAAATTCCGAACAAAATATTAATATAATTTTAAAATATATATTATGGTCATGTTAAAATGCGTAATAACTTACCGGCATTGCCAGTTTTAGCGTCGAGCTTCTGAGATTATTAATGTTATATATATGTATATATATTTATGTCATATTATTATGTTCTTTGCGTGCCTGATAAATTGATAGAATTACTTTAGAATGTCGCCAATGTAATATATACCTAGGTATCTCGCACGCACAAGAATCTTATGGTTCACAGACTTAAGATAGTGATAATGTCACAAACGCCTTTCTGTCAAGCGATATTTAATACAACGTAAATAATAATATTGTAACATCTGCCAATAAATATTGTATTTTTCATCAGTAGAATTTATTAACGCCCACCAACGTCCACCATTAGGTAGGAGGTATGTCGAAATACGTCTGCCAGTCTCTATATGTGACTTTCTGATCTACATAGATCTGCAGGTGTCTGCAGATTTTGTTTTTTTTTCACCCTACAGTTATGTTGGTGAACCAAGTACAACAGTTATTCTGTTGGTCAAAAGATACACGTATCTATGCACCGTTTTCTAGGATTATGGCCTAAAATATAGGCAGCCGTGAGTCTTTTTGATGTAATTGGACAAGTTTTTGATAGCTTTCTCTATCAAATCACCCTGTAAAAACCATATACGATGAAATAATCGAACAACACATTTGAATCTGATTTGGTGGCCGGTGGGTACCTCATAGGTATTAATGTGTTACTATCTTAAATTAGTATATTATAATTTATTATTATACCGAGGTTTCATTGGATATATACCTAAATATGTTAAATATTATAATATTATATTATGCGAAAGTATAAACTATGACAAATTATGCCAGAAATCCCTGATAACTCATTTAATACAAACAATCATTGTTAGGTATATGTTTAGATATAATTTTGTCCACATTTTAATGTTTGTAAAAAAAAAAATATGCATCTCTATAATCTAGATCAATTGTTTACTTCAGTATTTCAAATTAATGTAATTTTACATTATAATAATTGTTTTCGTAGTTTTGGACGTTTTGGTAATACCCATTACTTCCGCCTATTTCTATGTAGATACTTTCCAAGGATGTAGTTTAGACTAAACTGAAATCATTCGATAATGCATTTTATTGATAAGCCCGTATTTTGTGCAAAACAAATTATCACCTAAATAACTAATTATTTGAAAGTATTTCTAAATGACTCGTTGGAAAAACACATTATTGTTTTTTGTACCTACGTTCTTTATGTTACGAGTGCAGAATTGCAACACAAAATAATTTATAGATAAAAATAATCACTGTCGGTAGTATGACGTGATTATATATGGAGCTAAATTTGATTAAATAAAACTAAATTTAATGAAAATTTTCAGGTATTTCTTAAAACCAATAAAATCATAATAGAACCAGAAAGTTATTGTTTATGTAAATGAATTCGGATTGTGAAAAATATAATGGTTCCACTAAAGGTTTCGGTTCTTAGATGCTCTCCAGAAACTTGTAAGTTCGAATGTGGTATGGTTAGCTTTTATATTACTGTTATATTAGAATAAATTGATTAGTTATCAACCACATAGGGGAGTAAATTATCATCTGTATTTTCTAAAGGGATTTTTGAAGTAATTAACTAAGCAAGTTATAAGCATGTAAAACATAAATATTTAAAAAATATCATAAGTCATATCTCACATAAAAATTAAAACATCACTGTGTATATTATAGTAATTAAAATTTTTTTATGTGTACCTATATATCTATTAAAAACTGATACTACTAAGTAGGTACATTAAGTATACATCTTTAAGTGTGTGTAAAAATCATTACCATATTATTATAATACTATTTTTGTATGAAAAATTATCAACGTATGAAAAATATTACGTGAGCTGCAGCCCCCTTAAGACCTCTCGTTGTTATTGAAAATAATACATTTTGCGCCTAATTTAAAAATAAAGACGCAAGTGATGCCTATTAGTAGCAGAATATTTTAAGGTATTTTACATAAATTAAATTGGTATATTATTCGTTACATTTTATAATTTTGTTCAAAATATTAAAACAATATTTCAAAGGTATCTACAATCTTCATAATAAATAAACATAAAAAAAAAATTGGGTAAGTGGATGTCACTCTGCGACAGTAGGTTACAAGTGGGTCACTGTATAATGGATTGTATTAAATTTGAATTCAATGCTATATCATTGTATACGAAAAACGATTCTGAGTGGAGACGGTTTGTCAGTCTGGATATTTTAAATTGTTACTATATTTTAGTATAAGTTGAATTAATATAATAAATTACAACAAAATAACTGAAATCGATATTTTTATTTGTTCCCCCCCCCCACCCATTTCATAATCCTGGCTACGCCACTGCTAGTATAAGTGGTTAATGCCCTACATCTAAGTTCTTAAACTATAGTCGGTTAAAATATCAGATGTCGTTGTAGTAGTTGTCTATTCATAATTGGACGGCCCAATAGATCGACTTGGTGATCTAGCGTGCCCAAAATCATACCCTTCTATTTTCAGAAGATTCATTTTTCGAACAAACCAAAAAGTTTAATATTACTTATTATGGTAAGTTTACTTTTATAGTAAAGTAATAAAAATAAAAGTTGTATATAAAATATGTAATATACAAATAAAAAAAACATATATATATATATATATATATATATAATGATGTCATTAATTATTTAATCGATAGACGATGGTCATCGAGTATGTTTGTGACGAGAACTGCCGTTTAGGACGTAGGTACATGTATACCTATGTGTATATGTAACATGACAAAAATAAAAATGTTTATAAGTACGAATTATATTTTTAATTATTTTCTATAAATATGAAACTTTTTGTAGCGGCCGAAAAGAGAATGGTACGATTTTGATCGAAAATGGATATGCCCAATGAATTATGATCATTGTGAATAAATTTAATATTTATAGATAAATTCTATAATATAGAGCTTGCAGATTGGCTAATATACCGACTGGCAGACCACTGTCCGCATGGGGATCTCAGACACATTTTTTACGGACCCTAATGGCTGCGTAATTATAAAATATATATAATATATAGTTCTTACAATAGGTACATTTTTTTAATAAAATGACAAATAAAAATATTATCCGATATTTTGAGTATGGTAATATGTATATTATATACGTGTCTCCTTCACCGAGCATTGCATTGCGTTGAAAGCCTATAGTTGCAAAAAATAATTCCGAGAAGTTGACTGAATAGGTACGTTATAGTAACGTTAGACGATTGTGCCACTGCGTTATCGTATGTTAAAAATAAAAACGAAATCTAAGAATTTCCAAAGTACGTTATATTACAACTTAGTAGGAATGTTATTAATTGTTAATGTGTGAAAAGTCATTGGGTATTTAAACGTGTTTTTGGACCGTGTGAGGTTTGGTAAGTTTCAAAACGGACCGCCGTATAGAAATTAGTTAGTGACTATCCTGATATTGACTATATGGACTTACTTATTTAATTACGTAACACTCAACTATCACATGAAAGTCGACATGCATATTTAAACCAAAATCTCTCAATTATAATTTATAAATTATATTAGGTACATTTGCTATATTGTTAAAAAACACATTAAAATCGCATTATATTTATTTAAAATATTTTACTATTATATATTTTTATAAAAATTAAAACCTCGAAATAATATACCTACCACGTTTCTTAATAATATTTTTACGATAATGTAAATTGGATAGTATGAGTCTACATATTATATCAAACACTTATACAAATCAATAAATATCTTAATATCAACAATTGTAACTACATAGTACATAAGTACATACTAGTAAATAACGGTCGGACGGGGTCACGGGGATATAAGTTGTTCTAAACGTATGTTTAGAAACCTAAAAAGATTTTTTCATATTTTGTCATTCGCATTTTTTTTTTTAAATATTTTAAGTTATACAGATATATTACATTTCAAAATGTAAAGGTTGACAATAAAGGTGGTTTGAATAATTTTGAAACGAAGGGTGTTTGTGTGGGCTAACTTATTATTTTAACTTCCCAGGAAGACGGTAATCGAAATAAAGGGGCTGATTAGGTAACTACGTTAAAGTCTCTCGTATTTTATGTATAGGTACTATAGTAGTTAATACGTATGAATCTTTGATTATAATATACCTACTTATAAATTATAGTAGGTATTACTGTCCATCTAGTGTCTACTTATATATTTTAAATTAAATGTATATGTATTTTTTTTAAATTATTTGCTTAACAATCATTCAGAGTAAAATTGTGGCTTTCATTTGTAAAAAAAGAAGCTTTTACCGCCATAAGAAACATTTTATAAATGATATAAAAATCGTTAGTATTTGAAAAAAAATTCTCAAAATAAGAATTTGAATAAATTTACAATCATACGAAAAAAAATTGGATAAGCACGTTCGGTCAATAACTCTACATATAAATACTTAAAATAATAGGTAAAATGTTTTTTAACGGAGATACCACATAAATTACATTGTTTTTTTTTGTTATACAGTCACCTCTGGTACCTATATTATCAAATACGTAAGTATAATATAATATTAAAAATTTAGCTCAGATATGACGTTATACTACAGATACCTATAGTAAATCTAATCTTTGGTTAGAGTGACACAAAATAAAATTGTCCCACCAAATTCCTCAAGTTACTCTAATAGTGGGGTACCTATCAATGTATCATATAAAGCGTCCCACGACGTTGTGGATAGCTGACAGTTTCACGGAACATTTGTCAACGCAGTAAACCAAAAGCAAAACGGTACTTACACACGCTGCAACAAGATGATGGACAACAAATATTTTATAATATTCCAAGTCTTTTTCACTTTTGGAACACTGATTTATTCTGAATATGTCCCATGGTCTTGGACTACCGCTTGTGACAGGTAAACTAGATCTTAAATCATATTTTTGTTATATTTTAATTCCGTTAATTGCGTTCATTTGGTACAAATGGCAATTCACATATCGATGGTAAGAGGCCAAAATAATTTTTTGTTTTTATCAATTGTTTTTGTATTTGTTTTTTTTTACAATTTAAATGACACTTGTTAGAAATGAAAATTATATTTTTTTTGCCAGGACACACCCGGTTTGTTCATCGGGACATATTAATAATATTGTTAATTTAAATAATACTTGAATTATCTAGTTAGTGATATAAATAATTACAGTTTACTTAAAACAAATTAATTTGATATACATATAAAATTTAATAAATGTATTTGAAGTTTTGTAAAATACATTTTAAAATTTTTTTTTTTTGTGGAATAAAACCTGTCTTAAATTATATTCTATGATAGTAAAGATATCACATGTTTAAATGTAAAAATTATAAATATTTATCATTTATAGAGCTAGGTTATCTATGGATATAACTTAATATAATATATATCATATAATTGTCTTTTGAATACATTTTTTAAGAATAATTCTGGTTTTAAGGCTTGTGAAATTAAAAAATAATTTTTCTCCATAGGTAATCTAGAAAAAAAATAATAATAATCATAGGTACTTAAATGTAGAATAGTAATTGTACATCCCGGGAAGTACATATAAACATAAAATAATATATTAACTTTGACAAAAGTTTCAGAATACGATTATAGCTAAGGTTATTAACACAACATATTTTAAAATTTCCTTAAAATACTTCCTTATGTTTTAATATAGGTAGGCACATTTTATTTTCTACGGTAAAAAGTCTTATGCTGGGTTGCATGAAATTTTGATTCATTTAATCGTTCAATAAAATTTAACCTATCAATCACGGACCGCTAATTCATGTTTAAGTAAAAATTATCCCACTATTGATTCAATAAATGTTTAGTCATTGTTCATGCAATCCAGCATTAATCCTTACAAAAAAAATTAAGCATAAATAACTAATTGACATTCATGTGTATATATTTATATTATATATATTTTACAGTATACCAATTAAAATTATATTACAGCAATACATCGTTATGTGTTTTCTATGAAAGGTATTGTATTTTATTTAAGGCGTTCCTATAAAGTCGGTCAACGAATATCGTAATAAATAATATGTGCAAATTTTATACAATTTTACTTAACTATATTATCTAAGGCAGAAACTTACAGTTAAAAACTCGATTAAGTTCTAGAAGTTAATGTCAGTTAACCTTAAGATTTTTACAGAATTAAAATTGGCCAAATCAAAGACTAACATTTTTTTTCCACAGCGGACGCAAATTTTTTTTAAAACGTTATTTGGTATACATATTTTTATATTTAATGGGTTTGCAGGCAGTCTAGTAAAAAAACACGTTTATTATAATTTATAATAATTGTATACAGATAAATGAATAAAAATGTGTATTATTTTAATTCTAAGATATTTTAATACCTATATTAATTATGAAATGAACGGTTATTACCTAATGAAATTTAAAATAAATAATTTATTCGATTTTAATTATATAGAAAATAATATAATGATAATCAAAAAACAATCCGAAATGTGAAGGAATAATTATTTTGAACTCTAAGAAGGTTTACTAAAATAGTATTAAATTAGTAGTAATGAATAAATAAGTAACAGTTAGCTTAAAATCAATCTAATGATTTTTTTAATTCCATTGTATACCTAAAGTGAAATGATATACCTACGTAAAATGTTCAAGTCCTTACGATTATTATTTTTGAATTACAATAAATAATAATTAATTCTTCATTTAAAAATCCAGTTTTGTCATAATTTTAAATTTAATGTCTAAAAATGAAAATTGTTTTCATGTTTTGGTTAGATTTTGGGTTTCAATTATGAGAAAATCGGTATTCAATTTTAATGCGTTACGTACACAAATTAAGTTTGTATACATTAATTATAATAACAAAATAATTAAATTTTTTTTTGAAATATTGACGAATTTCTTTATAATTTAATCTTTAGACGCTCATATCAAAATATGAGTGCGAACGAATAAATTTTACTCGTACTTAGGTATATAACTTGTTTAATATTTAAAACATAATTTAAAATTTAAAATGTGCATTATCATTCATTAAGCTCAATGATTAAAATTTATTAATAGGTAATGAGTAATTTTATATAAAAAAAATTACTTCCAAGTTCCAATGTTATATAGGGCCATTCCTCGAGGTCACGGAGTGTGTACATTATAGAATAATAATAAAATTGTACAACATACAAGTATTTTATGACCTGTCATTATCATTATTGTGGTGAATGATGATAGCATAAATTACGATTTTACATTTTACTTTTTTCGTTATAATCATGTGCGATTATAGATAGTAGGTAGTATTTATATATTATATATATATTATATACTACCTATCTATCTATAATATAAATATATCATATTATGTCATATACCATTGCTTTTTTTTTTTTAAAGCAAAATACACTTTTCTTTTTGAAAGTTTTTATACTATATGTATAATATTCCTCTTTATATTATTATTTGAGGTAATTACCAACATAAAAAAACTAAAATGTAAAATTAAATAGATTTATTAGTTTTATTTTTAAACTTTATGATTTATGAGAAGAAATTTAAAATTCAGCAATAAATGGGTTTTGGAAAATACGACATTATCAATTAATCTAAACGCGTGTATAATATGACCATACTAATATTTTTTTAAATTAATATATAACTTTATAAGTTAAGAACATTTATTTTATAATCTCAGAACTACATTTAACATAAATTTTTATCCTCAAAATCTATTTTCTCTTTATTAATTAATTAACTGTTTAGAAACATAATTTTGGATACCTAATTTGCACAATGCTATACTGATGTTTATATCAAATAATTGAAATAAAAAATTGTTTAGAGGTACCTACTAAGTTTATGTCAAACATCAAATAGATAAGCTTTAATCTGAGCAAAATATATCGAGAAAAAAATCGTGGTTTCAGTTAATTAGATATCTTAATAATTATCCTTACTTTTATGCAAGGATTTTGTATATAATTTCACATCTATTAAATTGAAAAATCAAATATCTGATAAAATCTTTAATAAAATGTGTACTTGTAAGTTGTATTTATAGTTTATATTTGATACCTTAAAACTTAACCTTTAAAAATGAATAGTAGTAGATTAATCAAAAACAGTTGAATTTAATTTCATGAGTTATATTTTTATAATATGTTTGTTCCAGTCAAATTTACTGTAACGGAACATTTTTACATACCGTACAGATGTCAGAAATATACGAAGACTCCAAGACTTTTGTCGATATGAGAGCTAAATGTCCTGCTGAAATAATTACAAATTTTACCGAAAGTGAAGAGTGGTTAAATAAACCAACCAAAGATACATTGAAAAATTTTATAGCACGATGTTTTGAAGATGTAGGTTCGGAATTAAAAGATTGGGTTCCTGCAGATTGGAAATCTGAACCAATATTTCTTAAAAGCATTACCGATACAAATTTAAGTAATTGGGCGTATGAAATAAATTTTAAATGGAAAGAACTAGGTAGAACAATCAAAGATGAAGTACGTTTAAATCCCAATAACTATTCTATAATTAATGTCCCAAATCCTTTTGTGATACCGGGTGGTAGGTTTCGCGAAATTTACTATTGGGATTCTTTCTGGATAATTAGAGGATTGTTAATATGCGAAATGAATGTTACGGCAAAAGGGATGATAGATAATTACATCTCGATGATTAAAACATTTGGGCACATTCCCAATGGGGGGAGGATTTACTACAGCAAACGATCTCAACCTCCCATGATAATACCTATGATGAAAAGTTACGTAGATGCGACAAATGATAGGCAATTTTTAAATGATAACATCAATGTACTGGAAATTGAGTTCCAATATTGGATAACAAAGCACAACGTGACAATAAATAAAAATGGAAAAAACTACACACTAGCAGTTTATAAGGATTATACAACAGGACCAAGGCCCGAATCATTCAGGTAAATTCAGTTTTGTATTTCATAGAAGTTATCCAAATTTAATTTATGGGCTTATAAATATTAATTTATGTTACTGATTATTTCTGACTGAATACTAGCATGGGTGAAATTTATAATTCACGTTTTGTTATAATTTCAAATTTATTTAATTTGTCTATAGCACGCGTGCATGTTTATATTAGGTAATTACGTATTTGCCCATAAATCATACATATTTACCTTGGGTTATTACTTAATATCTGCATTTGAAATTTTAAATAATTTCAAAACATGTTTTGTATTATATCAGGGAAGACATTACGCTAGCAGAAAACCTTACAACCAATGTTGAAAAAGAAAATTTGTACTCCGAGATAAAGGCCGCTGCGGAATCTGGCTGGGATTTTTCGAGCCGTTGGTTCATATTAAATGGAACAAATGAAGGTAAATAACTTACTAGTTTTTGTATTTATTATATATATTTCCAACGACACTTAAAATCGTTCACAATGAATTGTGCTTTCTGCGTTTGCTTAATAATCGGTAAAAAAAGTTTTCTCTGTTACTGTAATAGTAACAACAAAATAAAATAAAAACGCCATTTATTTTAAAACAATAGATTTGGGCTCAGCGTTATACTTACTTATCTGTACTTATAACTCTACCAGACATGTTTCCTTGTATCTATAGCTCAAGCGAATATTATGTAGGTACCTATATATATGGTTTTTATTTCTTACTATCATTAATATTATTTTACAAAATACACTTTTATTTTATAACCTATAATCATATTTTGCTTTTTGCTACCTACCTATACCACGAGTGTGCCGGAAAATGTGTAGGTAGTATATAACAATACATTAATTATAGTTAGGTTCCCGCAGTAGAATAAAATCTATGTGGTTATGCCTTTTGCGGCTATGCCTCATATTATATGGGTCCTAATCATTATTACATTTTGAGTTAAATTAATTTCAACTAAGTAAATTTTTTTTATCCAATCATTTTTTAATTAACTAAGTTATAAAAAATATATTAGTTGTTTTTTAGCTTAAATTTACTTTCGTTTTCTTAGATTAACTTAACTTAACGAGTAAAAAAATTCAAGCTTTATATAGCGGTAAGTGTGTACATACAGTGTAAATCTTATTATGATTTATGTTAAAGCTCGGGGGAAAAAGACATAAGCTCGAGATATTTAGTCTTATACACGGCTAGTAAATTTTATAGATTAATGATTATTTTCTATTGATATATAATAGATATTACTATATATTAGGTATGCATAGAATATTGTAGTCGTATCATAGGTAGATTAATATACAATACGAGTTATATAATACTGCAGGGTAGTGACTGTAGTGGGTGTTACTAATTTACGAATTACGATTTGGTGCTTAATGTCCTAGCTGGTTCAGGCATTATTTTTTTAACATCAGTACATATTTTCATGATTAATTTGTTTTGCTAATATAAGAAAATCACGTTATTATTTTACGAATGTTTTATAAGTTAAAACAAAGCTTAAAGTATCGGTTAGTAGGTACGCACAAAACTACAATACTACATTAAAGTAATTAATATTTCAACAACATAAAGAAATATCGTAAATACTAAGACATTTATGTCTATTATATATACGACGTCTCAATGAATAAAATATAATTAGGTTCTTAATTTCTGATCAAGATAATATATGATTTTCATAATCCCCACATTGGTTGGAAAATGATCTAATTTTGTTACCTATTGTTTTTATTTTTATTTTTTATCTAATTTACATTAAAAAATGTAATATTTGAACTCAATGGTAAACGGGCGATGTATTAAATATGTAAATATATTTTACGTGTATATCATAATAAAATGGGTAAGGGGAGTGAGATAAAGTTTCAATTTATCGGATAACAGGTATTGTCTTAGCCCTTAGGTTATGATGTGGTCAAAAACGTTGCGCACAATAAATTATGTCATTGTATGATTGCAGGAAACCTGTCAGATACAAAAACTAGGTCTATCGTCCCGGTAGAGTTAAACGCGTTAATTTATTGGAATGCCAAAATATTGAGTGATTTCTACAGGGAGATGAATAACACCATCAAGGCATCGATATATGAAAATGTTTCTTTAGAATGGGAAGAAGCAGTAACCGCTGTTTTATGGGATGAGAAAGTCGGTGCTTGGCTAGACTTTGACATAATTAATAATAAAAAACGCAATTATTTCCATCCTACAAATATATCA
The DNA here is from genome assembly GCF_005508785.2 of Acyrthosiphon pisum. Taxonomy (NCBI): domain Eukaryota; kingdom Metazoa; phylum Arthropoda; class Insecta; order Hemiptera; family Aphididae; genus Acyrthosiphon; species Acyrthosiphon pisum. The sequence goes on from NC_042493.1 coordinate 45,509,264, forward strand.
CCATTGTGGACTGGATGTTATGCAAAAAATAATACAGAATACATTGTATCAAGGGTAATTGACTATTTAAACAAAACAGAAATACTGGGGACTCCTGGGGGTATACCGACTAGTTTCAAGAAAACCAAACAACAATGGGATGATCCTAACGCATGGGCTCCGCTACAGTACATTACAGTTATGGCTTTGGAAGGCACCGGTAATGCAGTTGCACAACAAATGGCATCAAAAATCGCTTCTAAGTGGTTGTGCACGAACTTCGTGCCGTATTATAACGAAAGTAAAATGTTTGAAAAAGTAAGTCCGATTTTATGATATAACTGAATAAAACAATTTATCGGGTAGTAAGGGGATACTATGCAGTGTAAAAAATATTATTTTAATTCATTATAAATTTACATTTCATTAATCCGTTTTTGACTATCAATTTATATTTATAATTCACAACGATCATAACCATTATAGGGGTATGATAATTTGAGAAAAATGCTTAAAGGTACTAAAAAAATGTGTGCACAAACTTATCGATTGGTGTGCAGGACAGTAATTGAAAATGGTTTAGGTGGTTTAACTCATAGGCAGGTTTCACGTGAATTGTAGACTGCATTGACTGCGTTGACAGAGCAAAAAAAAACCTGTGGGGGTTGTAACACACAAAATCTCCCCCCCCCCAACTTTTATATACCTTTTACCCTGTAAGTGAGTTAGTGGGGTAACTTTTATAATTATTTTAAATCACTTAATGCAGTAAAAGCCTATGTGTGTAGTAAATTGAAAAATATTTAAATATTTTTGTATGTAATCATCATCAATTAGAATATAATTTATGTAACGAAATAGTTTATAAGAATATTCAATGGTTTTAAAAAACAAATTTGATTATGCGCAGAAAATAATATTGGCTTCGTTAAATAAACTTTTATAAATTATAACATAATATTATATGTAGGTATATTATTATGAATGTAGATGTTACGGCAAAGTAGGAAACCTGGGCATTGTTATACAATGTCCGGGCACTGTGTACAATGCCCGAACATTTTGGGCAATGTAAGAATGACCGTTTTAAATTTTAATACTCAATTTTTTCATACATTGGCCGGGCATTGTACGAGATTGCCCGGGAAAAGTGTACGCCGCGCCGCCCGGATTCATGTGGGCAAAGTGAATTGATTACTGCACAGTGCACACATTTATGTTGAATGATATTTATGCTTAACAATAACACTAAAAAACCATTCTTACACATTTTATTCGTTTGATACCACAACTTACTAGATTATCTTGTTGTATGGCGTACGCACTATACGCGATGACGGCTGCCGATAATACGAACTGATACGTAATTTCAACGACAAAGTGATCACATAGTTACATCACATAATTGTAAACAGTATAGGTTATCTAGATAATATTTAATATCTAATCATAAAACCCCTACCTATTCGAAATCGAATGATTATATTGTCACGACGTAGTCTGCCATTACTACTGTATTATTATATTGTAATATAAATCGGTGTAAATGCAAAAAAAAAAATTGGTCAACTTTGTAACTCAAATTATAATAGTTGTGTATGTGTGTGTATAAATAAAGTAATATAATGGTATCTCACGTGCTT
>NC_042493.1:45510935-45515983 GCF_005508785.2 Acyrthosiphon pisum
CTAAGTGGTTGTGCACGAACTTCGTGCCGTATTATAACGAAAGTAAAATGTTTGAAAAAGTAAGTCCGATTTTATGATATAACTGAATAAAACAATTTATCGGGTAGTAAGGGGATACTATGCAGTGTAAAAAATATTATTTTAATTTATTATAAATTTACATTTCATTAATCCGTTTTTGACTATCAATTTATATTTATAATTCACAACGATCATAACCATCATAGGGGTATGATAATTTGAGAAAAATGCTTAAAGGTACTAAAAAAATGTGTGCACAAACATATCGATTGGTGTGCAGGACAGTAATTGAAAATGGTTTAGGTGGTTTAACTGATAGGCAGGTTTCACGTGAATTGTAGACTGCGTGGCAATTCATCTGATTTCAGGGTACACACCACACACTTATTAATTTCACTGTTACTTTTGGGCATTGAGTGCGTTGACAGAGCAAAAAAAAACCTGGGGGGGTTGTAACACACAAAATCTCCATCATTTATGTAACGAAATAGTTTATAAGCATATTCAAGATTTAAAAAAAAAAATTTGATTATGTTTAAAAAATAATATTGGCTTCGTTAAATAAACTTTTATAAATTATAACATATAATATTATATGTATATTATTACCTATGTATGTAGATACTTTTAGTTACATTCATTATAGGACAAAATAACTATCCAATTCTTTAAAATCCTATTTATGATTATAATAATCAGTTTAAACTTTAATTTTTCTTAAATAGGTATTTTAACATATTTTAAGCTTAAAATAAACAACAATACATATTTATAATATGCGCTAGGTATATATAGCTAATTATATAATATTATAACAATAATCTATAAATTATGGTCTTCTTACTAGTTAACTTTTCAGTAAGTATTACAGTAAACAATATTGTATTTCAATAGACACACAATTTAAATATTTTATGTACCTGGATGTTTAGTTATTTTGTACTAAAGCAGGTACTTAATTACTTTGAATTGACCCATTATATAACTTCTTTTTTTTTTATAACAAACTTGCCGGCAGTATAGAAATAAAATAAGTACATAATTAACTTAAATTAACTGAAAAGGTAATTAGTAAATTAAAATATTAAATGATTAATGTTTGTTATTTCTACAAAACTGAAAACATGTTATAAAACTTGGGACACACATTTGTCATTCAGGGGACAAACTTTGATATTCAGGGGACACAATATTTAGCCCTTGGTTGACTGTACATTTTTTTAATACTTGTTAGTACATCTGCAGACTTATTTAAATAAATCATATTGTCGTTGGTTATCGTGTATACTAATTCGCCAAATGTATTGACAGTATCGAGTGGATGAAGGTGGCGAAATTGGATTGAGCTTGGGTGAATATCCAATCCAAGATGGATTTGGATGGACAAATGGTGTCGTTTTGGAATTTCTCCAAGTTTATAATTCAACAGCATCCATGGACAATTGGAATGTAACTGCGCCAGTCTGCGATGGTGTATTGAAGAAACTAATAATTGCAAAGAATAGTAATAATAAAATTGATGTAAAAACAAATTAAACAATAATAATATATAATATAAAAAGTATAATGCATTTGATTACCTTGACTCAAACTACAATTGGAAGAAAACTCTAAATTTATATTTCTTAATATTTTTAATATATCCATATTTTGTTGCAACTCACTTTTTGAACCTATATTATAAATATAGTATAATATTGATCAACGAACAAACAAATTTCAAATTTTGATGAATAATTTTAGTAGGCTTATAATAGTCTGTCAATATTTGATTTTAAATGAAAAGTTATCGTATAGTTGTGAGTAATTAAAAAATGTTTACATTGATTTTGCTCTACATTTCCAAATTGGTAAGTTAATTTAAGGGGCCTCACGAATACAAGTTTTCTTTGTCAAAAACTACTGTTTCTAATTCCAACGATACGAGTCGAGAACTATCACGATTTTCATTCTGAAACAATATTCTGATTCTCCGTAATGTGTAGGAGGGATCGATCGAGCCACAATTTTAATTTTAATAATTTAGATCGCAATAAATGTTGTTAAAATGTTCCAACATTTGCAACATTTCAAACTTAAATATTTACTCAACTAAATATAATTATAAAAAATGCCTCGATCAATCTCTCGTACATGTTGTGGACGATGAGAATATTTTGTCAGAATGCAAATCGAGGTAATCTTTGCGACGTATTGTTGGAATGAGAGTTATGTGTTTGAGTGAAAAATGAAATTTTTTTTCGCAATCACATAATAAATATTTGAAATGTGCGTGCGAGTGCGTGCGAGATCCCTCCGTACCGCTATCACTAATATATCAAAAGATATAACCACTGCGTCGCGCCGTCACGTTCCTAGAAAAATCAGATAACGCACCTATTCTAATAATTTAATAATTACATGTAGTAATAAATTCATATTACATTTATATTTAGTTATAATGTTTATTGGATACGTAGGTAGTGGGTAGGTATAATTGTTTTTCTAAATTATTATCCTCTGCTATTGAATATTCGATTGTCGACAACAACCCAGTCAAGTTCGGTTTTTAAAACTATTAAGGTAGTCTTTATAATATAATTGAACTATAATTTTAAAATGAGTCCAAAATATGTAGCAAAATCTAAAATTCCACCATCCAAAAAAAAAACACAGAGGATTTATAAATTCAATTAGAAACCGTCACACCGTGGACCAACCAAATGTAGATAAAACTCAGTAAGTATTTTTTTTATAGTGTAGATATTGTAAGTTGTAGCATAATAATACATACACTGTAAAATAATTTTGGTAAATTCTAACATTTAAATTAACTACATCATTAAAATACGTAAAAATCTGATAAAAAAAGTGTATCTAGTTGGTACTTTTGAGAGGTTATAACCTTTTAGAAGCTTTGAAAAAAACAAAAATAAAGGTGTTCAATTGGGTGTCACTCTGCTGTACAGTACATGTGAGTCACTGTAATGGATTGTGTTACATTTGAATCCAATGATATTATAATATCATTGTACCTACATATAAGAAAAATTATTCTGAGCGAAGACAGTCAGTCAGCCTACCTATGATATTACTAAGTACCTATACCTATTTGATGATCATTGTGAATACAGTAATTTATGTATTTTAACATACTTACGTGGTACCTTATTTTTAATTTTCAATCCTTACCTATAAAAGTTGAACATTTTATACATTTTTAACTACAAACTAATTTTAAGTTTTAAATTTTAACTTTAAATGCTTATAAAAAAAAGTTGTTCATATGTATTTTTAATATTATTCAACTGTTTTGAAAGTAGCAATATATCAGGAGCCCTGTAATACATCTTCACGGTTTTTTACCCAACAAATACAATTGTATTTACAATAGTAAAAAAAAAAAATTAAAACTTAAAACGTCTGTAAACAGCTCAAAACTATTCAAAATATTTTCAAAATTGCAGTATGGTGTATAGCAATTGAAAAAATAAACATTCGGTTAAATTTTCATGGATCTACTGTAAGTTACTCGTTTTTGAATTACAATAAAATAAGAAAATCACTGCAAAAATCGAATGAATATCCAATGTTGTAAAAATATGAATTTCAAACTCTCATAAAAATTTAATTTGACTATCTTGTTGAAATTTGACTGTATTTTTAACATTTTCCAACTGCTATTGTACCAATAAATCAGGAGGCTCGTAATAAATTTTTAAGCTTTTTTACCTAACAACAAAATCAATTTTGGTTTTTGTTGTAATTGTAACTCTAAAAGAAATGACCATAGATACATGAAATGTTGACTGAAGTTTATATTTATATTTTCTACACACCATGAGCTCCTAATTTATTGGTTCAAAGGCAGATGAAAAATATTAACAATCTTGATTACACTATCATTAATTTCGTTTTACATAAGTATATCAATGATTTGTATTTATTTTGCTATATTTTATGTACTTGACCGCGTTGTCAATATACAATACCTATATTTTTATTTAGCGAAACAATTCGTACATTAATTAATAGATTACCTTTAGTGCGTAATTTATAATAATAATATTATAAAGACACTTCAATAATAAGACGTTCCCGTCAGTGCCGGCGGCAATAGTATGGTGGGTCGTCACACCCCCCCCTGTTGAATTTTTTTGTAATTATCAATCGGCCGTTTCAGGGAGCCGTTGTCCGTTGGAAATTATACTTTTTGAAAAAAAAAAAAATATATTTAATATAGGAACGGGTCCCGGCAGTCAGCAGTTGAGAACTTACCGATTTAGAAATCTAAATATTGCCGACTGATATTGTAGGAGTAAGGACCCGTATTATAATACTATAATATGTTAATATGTATTTGTTTTTGCAGGTATTATTTTTTGGGGTATTAACAAAAAATGGATGGGTGCCGTAAACTGTACGATTAAAAAAAGAATTTACAAGAGTAAGCTAAGGGCAACCCTAATAGAGGCCCCTTAACGAATATCTGGAGCTAAAAAATAAGTAATCACACATTAACAATAGATATTTATTGTTTCAAATTGTATCCGAGCATATTTTACAATGAAATATTAAAATTAGGAAAAAAATATCTACCTACCTATGCAAAAATGGTTTTGATTCATAGTATTATCTAGACAAATTACCTAGATATTAAATAAGTTTTATTTGATTAGAAAGCAGATGTATGAAGGGTACTTTAAGATTAAAATGGAAATTAATTTTGAAATAACATTGATATTCATGTAGGTACAGTTTAATTTTGAGTAGTAATTAAAATAATTTATCATATACCTCAGAGTTAGTCAAATAAAGTATTGAGTAAAAGTATTGAAATACTTTTTAAGTATAAAGTAGCTAATAAAATACGTATATTCAATACTTTTGAAAAAAGTATTTGGATAAATTTATTATTTTAAATACTTCCTTAAAGTATCTGTATTCATAAAAAAATAAGTACGTATCACCATGCTTATTGTTTTTATTAGTTAATATATTTTCAATTTTGATTTTAATCGTGTAAAATAAAATATATTGAGAATTTA
>NC_042493.1:45516692-45517047 GCF_005508785.2 Acyrthosiphon pisum
AATTTTTATACTTCACATAGTTTTTTTTTTAGAAAATATGAGTCGGCATAAATTAAATTTCAGTCGGCAATACTTGATCTCACCCCCCCCCCCCCCCCCCCCCAAACAAAATTGTATAACGCCGGCCCTCCCGTATGATAAGTGACTGATATTATATATTTTTTTTACACGGAAATGTATTGATATTACGACGTCTAATATTACGGGATGGTTATGTGGGGAGTGGTGAGTGAAATATTGTTTTATACGGGTTACTAAAACTAACGATAATTTACGACTAATACAACGACAAGGCTGATTGCCGAATGTATAAGATTGCCTATAAAATGTTCCTTAGAATCCTGTAGTATGGAGG
>NC_042493.1:45518219-45527183 GCF_005508785.2 Acyrthosiphon pisum
AGACGTTCCCGTCAGTGCCGGCGGCAATAGTATGGTGGGTCGTCACACCCCCCCCTGTTGAATTTTTTGTAATTATCAATCGGCCGTTTCAGGGAGCCGTTGTCCGTTGGAAATTATACTTTTTGAAAAAAAAAAAAATATATTTAATATAGGAACGGGTCCCGGCAGTCAGCAGTTGAGAACTTACCGATTTAGAAATCTAAATATTGCCGACTGATATTGTAGGAGTAAGGACCCGTATTATAATACTATAATATGTTAATATGTATTTGTTTTTGCAGGTATTATTTTTTGGGGTATTAACAAAAAATGGATGGGTGCCGTAAACTGTACGATTAAAAAAAGAATTTACAAGAGTAAGCTAAGGGCAACCCTAATAGAGGCCCCTTAACGAATATCTGGAGCTAAAAAATAAGTAATAACACATTAACAATAGATATTTATTGTTTCAAATTGTATCTGAGCATATTTTACAATGAAATATTAAAATTAGGAAAAAAATATCTACCTACCTATGCAAAAATGGTTTTGATTCATATTATTATCTAGACAAATTACCTAGATATTAAATAAGTTTTATTTGATTAGAAAGCAGATGTATGAAGGGTACTTTAAGATTAAAATGGAAATTAATTTTGAAATAACATTGATATTCATGTAGGTACAGTTTAATTTTGAGTAGTAATTAAAATAATTTATCATATACCTCAGAGTTAGTCAAATAAAGTATTGAGTAAAAGTATTGAAATACTTTTTAAGTATAAAGTAGCTAATAAAATACGTATATTCAATACTTTTGAAAAAAGTATTTGGATAAATTTATTATTTTAAATACTTCCTTAAAGTATCTGTATTCATAAAAAAATAAGTAGGTATCACCATGCTTATTGTTTTTATTAGTTAATATATTTTCTATTTTTATTTTAATCGTGTAAAATAAAATATATTGAGAATTTATATAATAGGTAGAAGGTAGGTATATTTTTTATTGTAAACTATAATACTCAACCTCAAAAAATAAACTTCAACAAAGAAAATAGATGAGTGTTTCATATATATATACAATTGGTTTTAAGTATCGGAAACTAAAGCTATGTGATATTATTATTAATGTATCATTAAATTAATTAAATGAAATATAAAAATGTTTTGTTTATAAAAAATATTTTATGTTTGATTGAGGTTTTCCGAGTTTTTTTTTATACATTTATATAAGTACATTATATTTATGAACTTAAAATGTAATTTAGCACTACTAGGCTATCACACAAGTTCTCTCACTGGGGCCTGTTATTTTGTAATTACGCAATATGTTAATATAGGTAATAAAAATATATTACGAACATTTAAATTGCCTTAATTTTTAATTTTTGTTGAATATAACAAAAAATATAAAGAATAACCAAGACTGTTTCGGCCATTTCTGTATTTAAGTGTGATCTTGTGACGTCACGCGCCCATCATTTAATATTTAAAAATATTATCGCATATCATTTAAAAATATTAATGATGAAATTAAAAGTATTTATTGTACTTACAAATTTTATAAACATTTCAAAATGTATTTTATAAAATCAAAACTGTAATTTATTAAAAATTAAATATAGACTCATAATTAATTTTAAGAATATTTATTAAAAACATTACACATAGGTAAAATGAAAAAAGGATAAATTAATGGGTGATAATTAAATTTAAAACACCTGTTAATATTGTTTTTCAACAATAATACATTATAAATAAATACATCAATGATTTCTCATTTACACGAGGTTATTTTTGAAATGTATCGACCATTTCTGACCAGTGATTGATGTTGATTTTTGGAATTAATTGGGAACTACAGAGGTGCAAATCAGCCATTTCAGGTATCAAAAATACTTTTTTCTGCATCATTGTGACATTATTACTGTTATCACAAAAGATTCTGGCAAGCGTCACTTTTCTGATTTCTGTCAGTTGATCTTAAATATTATAAAAATATAGTTAAAATCAGGATCATTCATAAAAATTATTTCAGATAATATACTAACATTCATTGAATATATTTGGTAAATCGTAAAAATATCTATCTGCTATTTTAGTTCTTATAAACTGTTCTCTAATGATACATCTCATCGTTGGGCCAACCATTGAGTCGTCTTCGTGTTTCTCAAACAATAAACCTACAAATAGATCTATATCTCTCCAATGATTGTATTGTTTCAATAGTCTATCAGTTGACTAAATATTATAATATACAGAAATAAAATAATCACTATATAATTATTTAATATTGCAAATATTTTTAAACTTACCCCTTCAACCATGATCCGGGATAAATCGTGTACACTTCTTATAGCTTTTAGTCGACAATATTTTCTAAATTCTGTGTAGCTTGGTAAACCATGATCGCGGCTTCGTTGTATGTTCAAGCTGACAATGTCCATTCCAAACAAGTTGTTTGGATGAACACTGTTTAAGTAATTTGTAAGCTGAAAACAATTTGAATCACTAATATTTAAATATATAAACGCATAATACAGTCTGTTAAATGGATTATTTCATCGTCATCTATGAGTTGTAAGAATGTCATTCCGTTATATTTGATTGTATTTCAAATACCTACCGTTTGAGTAAATAGCATATCGATTTTTTGTGTATTCTGCGTAGATATCCCTCTGACAAGCTGATCCATGTAATTTAATAGTAAACCAGTTGGTCGGTTGTAATGTTCCTTCAGCGAAAGATTTGCGTTGATCACTCGGCCTTCCGTATATAAACTAAACAAAAACGTAGGTAAATAAAAATTAATAAATATAAGTAGGCTAAATGTGATGATTCTCTTTACAAACAGAAGCACAGCAATCGACATATTAATTTTATATTGTTGTGTACATTATCAATTTTGAGGTGGGCACATATACTGTTGAGTTTACAATGTAGAAAGTCGTCAATATAATTGTGTTTAAAATAATATAATAATTATGTAGTATAGGTGCAAATATATTTTACCAACTTTTAAATTTAGATAGGTCAGACAAGCGAAGCAATCGGGGCTCAAGTGACAGTAGAATTTTTCTAAATTATAACACCCGCCACTCACGCGTACCAATAAACTTGTTTCTGATCTAAAACTGTGATTGAGTTTTATTTCAGCAATATTACGTTCTTACATTTTAAAAAAGAATAATGGCGAGGTATACGTTCATTTAAACCAAATAGTTCATGTTATAATATAGAACCTTGAGTCATTCTAATTTAGAAGGAACCAACGTATACCTAACCGAGAAGCACATAGGTACTATCGTACTTCAACAGTGCTAATTTAATTTGTTTTAGAAAGAGTCAGACTAAGTGACTAAGTGTAGGAAGTTGGAGACTTAAGGGGTAACAAATTCATTGGTTAGTTCTTATTTGTTGATAAATCATATGTGAGATAATACAGAACAAATATGTCCTACACTAAACGTTTAACTGTGATTGTTAGGATAATACAATTATTAATAAATTAATGAAACATTATAATATAATATAAAATGTTAAAATGTAATCAAACATCAGTTGAATGATCCAATGTTATAAAATTTTTTTATATATTTTACAAATGAAAAATTGTAAGTAAAACATTTAAATATTTTATATCTTATGTGGTTTAATTTGAAAACCTAAATATTTTATACTGTCACAGTTATTTTATATATCTATTAAATTACTAAACTTGTTCATTTAAAACCGTCACAGTTATTTTTTATATCTATTAAATTACTAGACTTGTTCATAGTTATTTGTCAAACCATCAACCAGAAATAACCTACAAATACACGATCATAATAATAATATAATTATATCAGGTTTGCACGAACCTTATGGTGTCGCTAATCATGGAATTAGCGAACGGTAATACTGCGGTTGCAAAGCTGTTGCTGACGCTCGGGTCGGTGGTCTCGTTGTACGCGTTACTGTAGCCTTTTGTCGACGGTTCAAGACCGTTCCGCTTGGTGTAGTTTTCCCCGAGCAGCGCTGGCAGCCACTCAGCGTAAGTGATGTGTTGTATGGATGCTGTAACGATTTTCCTGGCCTCCTGAAAAATACGTTCGTCGTCCCAGTGCGGGTTGACTTGTGACAGTAGTTTGGCCAACCGGTTGTGTTCCCTCATCCACAATGTGTGCATGACCGTCAGTTGGGGAAGCGCGTTTGCCCGGATATCACCTGCCCTATAACAAGTACCACTGCCATACTGACAGGCGTTTGATTCGGTGTCTTCCAGCGGCATATACTGCGACTGTACCGGGTCGCTTTGTCTCTCGATATCGAAGGACATGCTTGTCAATAGTTGGCCGCCCGAGTTGGTCCTCAACGACCACGTCCGTTTCGCCGACGAACCGTATATCATCGACCCATCTAAATAATGAGTAGCTTGGTTCATCTGTAATTATTTACGTAATTTTAATTATCATAACCACCATAAATATAAGTTTATGGTTTTAGAATTATCTTATATGACTCTTACTTGTTCCTTGGGTCCAAAAGTACAATCGGAACTCAATGCTGGCACCGAACGCACGTAGTTCATACAACGAATATTGTTTCTGAAAAATGGATCTTCACCCGACATCTTCACTTGCATGCACAACTCATGCGTGTGCGAAGGAGAGAGCTCGTTCCGGCCATCTGAACAACAGCTCACCGATTTATTACGTTTCACTAAGGATTTAATATTAATTTGCATGTATTAATTACGATCAATCAATGTATATGGTTATGTGTTAATCCTACTCATTATAGACATTGCCGTGTGAGATAGATCATGGCCTATAAAAATTGTCCAGTACGCCATTGCCATCGTTTTGAAGTCATCTTGTGAGTGCTCGTCTTTGACAAATGCAACGCTCAGACTTCTAGGACTGGTTAAGGTATTCGAAAAATGAAATTCTGTATGAAAGGTAAATGAAATCACATCATTAAATACGCACAAAGATAAATTATAATTTTATAATCATTACCATAAAAACTATCCCAATAGTTATTAAACAGCAAACGTTTATAAGCCATGGTTGCTTTTCCCGAGTACCAACGTTTCAAGTTGTTACAAGAACCGTCAGGACTACGATACTTTAAGTTCATCCCGATGCATGCAGTTTTTTTGTAATACATGGACAAACAAATCTTACCCAAAGATGTCTTGTCTTGTTTCACTTTCGATAAGTCTATGGCACATTGTGCTCCACCACTATCAAGATAATTTATATGGTCTTTAAATGTATGCATATTAAAAATATTTTTTTTTTAATGAAATTTTTATTGTACATACACTAGACATTCCATATGGCTTATAGAGGCGGATACTTCAGAAATAGTTTGAGCATGCCTATATAATGAATAATGTTCTTCGGAAAGCTGAGATTCGATCAATAGTCCATACTCCGGGCTTCCAATATCCATATTTAACTTAGATTCATCATAATATTCATCCATCTGACTTTGTTCCATATAGGAGACAGCTTTTTGAATATGGTGATCTATTTCTTTGGTTTTTAGATGTAGGTACCAGTCGGTTATATTTATCATCAAACCATCTATACAGACCATTTAATCATTGTTATCATTTTGAATGAAAAATAATCAAAACTAAAGGTATAGTTATTATTTATACCTTTAAAAAAGAACTGAGCTCGACCTCTGTGACATGATGGTAGGAATACCAACATACAAATCCACAGATGTATGGATATCGAGGAATTCATTCTGCTAATTATAAACTGTAATAATTTTTAAAAAAATGTTTAATTATTAACTATAATTGTTACTTTATATATTTTAACTATTTAAAGAGCTGTTATATAGAATGCACTCAAATATAGTTTACTAGGGCTTATTCTAAAGCGTAATTGGGCTTATTGGGAAAAGCTAGATACGCAATTGATAATCAGTTTTTGTGTAATTGATTTTTCGTAATTTATGGTTGTATTAATAAGATAAGTGGACGTCATACCAGCATGTGTTGTCTCTGTCTTACAAGTGAATAACGTGGCAAATGTTACACTCAGCAAAACACGCGTAGCTCCGTTAGTTTAAGTTACGCATTACATTATTGATAATACAGCCATAAATGATACTCACATATAGCATATACGATCATTATCTTAAGATGCTTCAAACCATTAGCAATTGATCTAGACTTACAATAATTTTGATCAATGGAATTTAAGATTTAGAAATGATTATATTGGTGATCGTATACTTCCTAAACACTTAATTATTTTATCGATTGAAATATTTTAGTACCTTAAGAATATTAAAGTTTAAATTTTAACACTTGAACAGCGAGTTGAACATTTAAAAAAAAATATATTTTAAAATAAAAATATTAATTAATTAATTTTATTAAACGGGCTCGCTATAGTATCAAAAAAATTTAAATATGGATAGTAAAATAATATGTATGCATTTATTTTAAAAATACCAGCGACCACTTTAACGACGAGTGTTGTTATAATTTATAGGTGAGAACCTTCTTATTTACCTATAAATAAATGTTTGGTAGGTACTCACCGTAACTTGAATTATATTGTTTAATGGACAGATTCTTATCTTTTGACTGCTATCGTGTCACTCAAATTGTATTAATTGTGTCGTTGAACACGGAAAATACTCATCCGATGATTGAGATTATTTAAAAAATCACGTCATGACGGAGATACAGTTCTACATGTAGTAACTGGCAGTAAATGTACCTACTGTCTTGCCGGGTGGAATCGTCGTCGATGCACTGACGTTCTGGTTTCCAGGTTTTTCCAGTTTCCACTCAGCTGATATCGGGCGAACGACGATTCTATTGGTTTCACCACCACCCCACTCCCACCATAGGTACCAACCCTACCAGTTTATTACCAAACAAACATACGTACAATCACATCGGAATTTAGCCTCGGAGTCGTGGGTTGCGGCGACCAGTTTATTTTCTCGGTATTTTTGGTCGAGCCGATACTGATACTCCGAGTTTTGTATTATTATCGGAAATCAGGGATTCACAAACTGGTTAAACAATAAACGGTACTGCTGTGTGTGCATTTGTATTATATAATTTAAACTGTTCGAGCAGTAGCATACATAAGCCGAATAATAAAAACGTTGGCCTATAGATTATTTGGAGCCGATTTCAGGTTCAAATTCATGAGACTTAATATTAAATAGGTAGCAAATTTTATAAAAATAATTATCCTCTTGTGAATTTTTGGATCACCAAGTACTTACGTCGTATATGATATTTACAATAATATACTCGTATTGAGAGACTACTGTTATACCTAAATACCATTTAAATAACTAATAAAAAACTGATGAGAAATTTGTAGTTGCCCAATTTATATATGGCGTTAAATTAATGTGTAATCGAAATCTGTATATGAGCAATATTGATTTGATTTATAAAGTTAATTTTACATAGAAATGTAACAGCAGCACTGACTATAATAATTCATATTTTAAATTAATAAAGGATTCAAAAACTGTTGGACTATGTATAAAACGGTAGAGGGGGGAGGAGTCCTAATAGCTTCCCTATTTGCGTCTATGCATCTTACTTATAATGTAATAATATAATAGAAATTGTATATAATATAGGTAATATGAATAGCTACCGAAAATATAATATTAGTATTAATACGATTACAATGTGTTACTGGGGAAGTGACCGGCCGACGTCATATTAAAAGTATATGAATAATTATGAAAAAATACCATTTAAAGAGTGGGTCTAACTTTTTTATTTTTAAGTTATGAGCAATTATCTTTTTGTTATCAAAACCAAACCAATTACGCATTTGTTTATGTATCAACAAAGCTTCTCAACATTTCAAGGGATTGTTTTTATTGTAAATCTATTTAACTGTCCTAACAACCAACAAAAGCAATTAAACCAGAAATATGCAAATTATATTTATTAAATTGAATAAATGATAATTTTTTATCGAAAATTAGTATTTTTAAAAGTATTACACATACCTAATAATTTACAATTTACCAAGGATTAATTTTAAATTTTTGCTTTTTTCAGCTGAATAAAAATAATTTACACATTTCTGGTTTAATTGCGTAGATACTTAATTGAAATCGTGTACCTACAGATATTAATTATACGAGGATTATACATATTTATTTTCTTTCATTCTATGACCAACGTATATCTATAATTTAATAAGAACATAATAAATTCATTAAAATATTACACAATAAATGTATATTCTTATTGAAAAAATCATATTAGTAATTTGATGTAAAGATAAAACCTATACTTGTGTGTTGTATATTTTATTATTTAACAGTTAATAAGTACATGGGTTCAATATAGCAGCTCAGTTTAATATCAAGAATTACATGTACACCACCAGTTACGGCTCTGTAGAACCTCTCATGTATTTCTGAATTCCTACGATTTATCAAACGCCAGTTTCTCGTTGTCACACTTCACCCCTCGACAACATTTACAAAGGATTAATTGGTAACTGCCACGCTCGAAAGCCATGGTCAAATTCCATTATATCTAAACACTGTAGTTACAACTCAACATACACAGATAAACACATTTTTTAGAAAAACGAAAACACATATTTATTTCCAGTGCTACTATTCAGTATAATAATAATATGATTTTTTTTCAGATCGTTGATGAATACAATAACTCGAAGTTAGATAGGTAGTAGGTATTTTATAATTATTTAAAAAAAATTAAAAAATGAATTATTCATTAGTATATAGTTAATTGTATGAAACATAATATTATAACAAATTATAATAGTAATGAAAAATGTACAAATGAATATGTTACGGTGAAAGACGAAAATTGGGAAATGTCGTAATTTCCCGCTCAATGACGTCATTAGCCAAAATGATTCAATTATGTGGGTAAATGTTGTAAAAACACATATTTTAAACTCAAATGTACATCTTTCACCGGTCATTGACGTCATTTGCCAAAACTTG
>NC_042493.1:45527233-45530785 GCF_005508785.2 Acyrthosiphon pisum
CACATCATTAAATACGCACAAAGGTAAATTATAATATTATAATAATTACCATAAAAACTATCCTCATAGTTATTAAACAGCAAACGTTTATAAGCTGTGGTTGCTTTTCCCGAGTACCAACGTTTCAAGTTGTTACAAGAACCGTCAGGAGTACGATACTTTATGTTCATTCCGATGCATGCAGTTTTATTGTAATACATGGATAAACAAATTTTACCCAAAGATGTCTTGTGTAGTTTCACTTTCGATAAGTCTATGGCACATTGTGCTCCAACACTATCAAGATAATTTAAATGGTCGTTAAATTTATGCATATTAAAAATATATTTTTTTAATGAGATTTATATTGTATATACACTTGATATTCTCTATGGGTAATAGAGGCGGATACTTCAGAAATAGTTTGAGCATGCCTATATAATGAATAATGTTCTTCGGAAAGCTGAGATTCGATCAATAGTCCATACTCCGGGCTTCCAATATCCATATTTAACTCAGAATGATCATAATATTCATGCATATAAAGTTGTTCCATATAGTAGACAGCTTTTTGAATATGGTGATCTATTTCTTTGGTTTTTAGATGTAGGTACCAGTCGGTTTTATTTATCATCAAACCATCTAATCATCACAGACCATTTAATCATTGTTACCATATTGAATGAAAAATAATCAAAACTAATGGTATAGTTATTATTCATACCTTTAAAGAAGAACTGAGCTCGACATCTGTAACACGATGGTAGGAATACCAACACACAAATCCACAGATGTATGGATATCGAGGAATTCATTCTGCTAATTATAAACTGTAATAATTTTTAAAAAAATGTTTAATTATTAACTATAAATGTTACTCTATATTTTTTAACTATTTAAAGAGCTGTTATATAGAATGAACTCAAATATAGTGTACTAGGGCTTATTCTAAAGCGTAATTGGTAATCAGTTTTTGCGTAATTAATTTTTCGAAATCATAAGACATCAATATACTAATTCCTTTAGCTATAGGTCTTTATACGTTTCCTAGTGCTATAACTCAACAATCTGCGGGAACATAAAAGATTAAAAGAGATACGACAGTAATTGTTGCCTTTGCCTAAATTAGTTTAATATTAAATATTATCTGTTATTATATTATAAAACATTATAAATTTTATCTGGGTCTAACGAGTTTAAAAATATTACTATTTTACTTGCTTATGTTATAGCTGCAAAACCTCACAGGCACAGCGCTAACATTGAAAGATTAATATGTAAAAGAAATATTCGTAAATCAATAAACTGTCATAATGTGCATGTTTAAAAGGAAAATTAATATCTTTTTATTTTAACATGCCTGCAACAATGGTTGCAACAAAAAGAAAGGCTGAAGAGCAAACTGAGAAAAAAATTAATAATATAACGTTCTTATATTGTGTTATGTATTAACTTTGAATTCAATGATATACCTAATAATATCATTGTATACGAAAAATGATTCTGAGCGGTGGCGGTTTGTCAGTGTGGATATTTTATATTATATTTATATTGTTATTACTTATTAATAATACGGTAGCCGGTAAGTTGAGTAAATATTATACAATTACAACAATATAACTAAAATTGTTAAATTATTAAAAACTACGCATTACATTATTGATAATACAGCCATACATGATGCTCCTATCATACATGATGAGTACCTTAGGAATATTAAAGTTTAAATTTTAATTTTAATATAAAATACGCTATAGTATCAAAAAAATGTAAATATGGATAGCAAAATAATATGTATGCAGTTATTTTAAAAATACCAGCGACCACTTTAACGACGAGTGTCGTTATAATTTATATGTGAGAACCTTCTATTTACCTATAAATAAATGTTTGGTAGGTACTCACCGTAACTTGAATTATATTGTTTAAGTATCTTTTGACTGCTATCGTATCACTGAAATTGTATTAATTGTGTCCTTGAACACTGAAAATACTCATCCGATTAAGATTAAGATTATTTAACCAATCATGTCATGACGGAGATACAGTTCTACATGCAGTAACTGGCAGTAAATGTACCTATTGTCTTGCCGGGTGGAATCGTCGTCGATGCACTGATGCTGTGGTTTCCAGTTGTTTCCAGTTTCCACTGTCGGCCAACGTGATATCGGGCGAACGACGATTCTATTGGTTTCACCACCACCCCCCTCCCCACTATACGTACCAACCCTACCAGTTTATTTCCAAACAAACACACGTACAATAACATCAGAATTTAGCCTTGGAGTCGCGGGTTGCGGCAACCAGTTTTTTTCTCAGTAATTTTGGTCGAGGCGATCCGACACTGATACGCCGAGTTTTGTATTGATATCGGAAATCAGGGATTCACAAACTGGTTAAACGGTACTGCTATAATTTATACTGTTCGAGCAGTAGCATACGTAAGCCGAATAATAAAAACGTTGGCCTATAAATTATTTGGAGCTGATTTCAGGTTCAAATTCATGAGAAAACTGATGAGAAATTTGTAGTTACCCAATTTATAAATGGAGTTAAATTAATTTGTACACGAATTCTTTATATGAGCAATATTGATTTTTTTTAGCAATATTGAATTTAATTTTACATAGAAATGTAACAGCAGCACTGACTATAATAATTCATATTTTAAATTAATATATGATTCAAAAACTGTTGGACTATGTACAAAACGGAAGGGGGGGGGGAGTCCTAAGCTTCCCTATTTGCGTCTAAAGCCTCTTACTTATATGCATATTATTATTTATATATTATTATGCATCTTACTTATAATGTAATAATATAATATAAATTGTATATAATATAGCCAATATAGGTATTATGAGTAGGTAACAAAAATATATTACTATTAATACGATTACAATGTGTTCCTGGAGGAAGTGACCGGCCGACGTCATATTAAAAGTATACAAATAATTATGAAAAAAACCATTTAAAGAGTGGGCCTAACTTTTTTATTTTTAAGTTTTGAGCAATTATCTTTTTATTATCAAAACCAAACCAATTACGCATTTTATTATGTATCAACAAAGCTTGTCACCATTTTGAGGAATTTTTTTTTATTGTAAATCTATTTAATTGTCCTATCAACCAACATAAGCAATTAAACCAGAAATGTGCAAATTATTTTTATGAAATTGAATAAATTTTTTTTTTTTTATCAAAAGTTAGTATTTTTAAAAGTATTATACATAATAATTTACAATTTACCAAGGAAACTTAATTGAAATCGTGTACCCACTGATATTAATTAGGTACACGAGGATTATACATAGTTATTTTCTTTCATTCAATAACCAACGTATATCTATAATTTGATAAGAATATAATAAATGCATTAAAATATTACATAATAAATGTATATTCTAATTGAAAAAATCACATTAATAATTTAATGTAAAGATAAAACCGATACTTGTGTTTTGTATATTTTATTATTTAACAGTTTATAAATACCTGGGTTCAATATAGCAGCTCAGTTTACCAAGAATTACATACAGTGGCGTATTTAGGGGGGGGGGGGTGTCCTGGGGG
>NC_042493.1:45530835-45537596 GCF_005508785.2 Acyrthosiphon pisum
TATCCATATTTAACTTAGGTCGATCATAATATCATCCATCTGACTTTGTTCCATATAGGAGACAGCTTTTGAATATGGTGATCTATTCTTTGGTTTTTAGATGTAGGTACCAGTCGGTTATATTTATCATCAAACCATCTATACAGACCATTTAATCAGTGTTATCATTTTGAATGAAAAATAATCAAAACTAAAGATATAGTTATTATTTATACCTTTAAAAAAGAACTGAGCTCGACCTCTGTGACATGATGGTAGGAATAACAACATACAAATCCACAGATGTATGGATATCGAGGAATTCATTCTGCAAATTATAAACTGTAATAATTTTTAAAAAAATGTTTAATTATTAACTATAATTGTTATTTTATATATTTTAACTATTTAAAGAGCTGTTATATAGAATGCACTCAAATATAGTTTACTAGGGCTTATTCTAAAGCGTAATTGGGCTTATTGGGAAAAGCTAGATACGCAATTGATAATCAGTTTTTGTGTAATTGATTTTTCGTAATTTATGGTTGTATTAATAAGATAAGTGGACGTCATACCAGCATGTGTTGTCTCTGTCTTACAAGTGAATAACGTGGCAAATGTTACACTCAGCAAAACACGCGTAGCTCCGTTAGTTTAAGTTACGCATTACATTATTGATAATACAGCCATAAATGATACTCACATATAGCATATACGATCATTATCTTAAGATGCTTCAAACCATTAGCAATTGATCTAGACTTACAATAATTTTGATCAATGGAATTTAAGATTTAGAAATGATTATATTGGTGATCGTATACTTCCTAAACACTTAATTATTTTATCGATTGAAATATTTTAGTACCTTAAGAATATTAAAGTTTAAATTTTAACACTTGAACAGCGAGTTGAACATTTAAAAAAAAATATATTTTAAAATAAAAATATTAATTAATTAATTTTATTAAACGGGCTCGCTATAGTATCAAAAAAATTTAAATATGGATAGTAAAATAATATGTATGCATTTATTTTAAAAATACCAGCGACCACTTTAACGACGAGTGTTGTTATAATTTATAGGTGAGAACCTTCTTATTTACCTATAAATAAATGTTTGGTAGGTACTCACCGTAACTTGAATTATATTGTTTAATGGCCAGATTCTTATCTTTTGACTGCTATATCGTGTCACTCAAATTGTATTAACTGTGTCGTATAACACGGAAAAAACTCATCCGATGATTAAGATTATTTAACCAATCACGTCATGACGGAGATACAGTTCTACATGCAGTAACTGGCAGTAAATGTACCTATTGTCTTGCCGGGTGGAATCGTCGTCGATGCACTGATGCTGTGGTTTCCAGTTGTTTCCAGTTTCCACTGTCGGCCAACGTGATATCGGGCGAACGACGATTCTATTTGTTCCACCACCACCCCCCTTCCAACGTAGGTACCAACCCTACCAGTTTATTTCCAAACAAACATACGTACCTACAATCACATCGGAATTTAGCCTCGGAGTTTTGGGTTACGGCGACCAGTTTATTTTCTTGGTAATTTTGGTGGAGGGGAGCCAATACTGATACGCCGAGTTTTGTATTATTATCGGAAATCAGGGATTCACAAACTGGTTAAACAATAAACGGTACTTACTGCTGTGTGTGCATTTGTATTAGATAATTTATACTGTTCGAGCAGTAGCATACATAAGCCGAATATTAAAAACAGGATTATACATATTTATTTTCTTTCATTCTATGACCAACATATATCTATAATTTGATAAGAACATAATAAATTCATTAAAATATTACACAATAAATGTATATTCTTATTGAAAAAATCATATTAGTAATTTGATGTAAAGATAAAACCTATACTTGTGTGTTGTATATTTTATTATTTAACAGTTAATAAGTACATGGGTTCAATATAGCAGCTCAGTTTATCAAGAATTACATGTATACCACCAGTTACGGCTCGGTAAAACCTCTCATGTATTTCTGAATTCCTACGATTTATCAAACGCCAGTTTCTCATTGTCCCACTTCACCCCTCGACAACATTTACAAAGGATTAATTGGTAACTGCCACGCTCGAAAGCCATGGTCAAATTCCATTATATCTAAACACTGTAGTTACAACTCAACATACATGGATAAACACATTTTTTAGAAAAATGAATACACATATTTATTTCCAGTGCTACTATTCGGTATAATAATAATATGATTTTTTTTTCAGATCGTTGATGAATACAATAACTCGAAGATAGATGGGTACTAGGTATATATTTATTTAAAAAACAATTAAAAAATGAATTATTCATTATTATAGTTAATTGTACGAAAAATAATATTATAACATATTATAATAGTAATGAAAAATTAATTATAATGAAATTACAAAATATCAATTTTAGTAATATACAAAAGTTAGTACATTTTATTATTTAGGATTATGACGAAATTAACAATAATAAAACGAAAATATGCTTATCTATTGTTAATTTGTGGCTTTTGCTAAGAATATTTTAATATTATTTAACAGTTAATAAATGCATGGGTTCAATAGCTACTCTGTTTACTATAAATTACATATACACCACCCGTACCGGCTCTGTAAAACCTTCTGTTTTTAAAAATATGGTTCTTAAAAATTCCACAAAACTGAAATTCAATACAAAATTCAATTTATTAGATGGCAAATGGAGGTGAGCATGATTGTCGTGAAACAACCAATACATACCTTTGTCTATTATAGTCAAAGTATAATTTAATTATTATGTTGGTATAAATCATAATAATATTTTATATATATCTCTTGGTGTTCTTCTATCGTATAGACTATAATTGGTAAAGTGAAAATAAAATGTGTGTGAATCATCATATTATAATAGCTACGTAACTAGATACCTATTAGGTAACGAACTATTAGTATTAATAATATGAAAGTAATATTTCCCTCGCCGTTAAACGTTATTTTTGAACTTCGGAAATCTGTCGACCGTCGATTGGAATACTTTGGGTGAATTTTAATATTATACTAATATTATAATTTTAAGCTTTTTACCCAACAAATAAAATTGTATTGATACATATCGGACATAAAACTAAAAAATTGGAAACTGACAATGTCACTTAACAGCTCAAAATAAATAAAAATATTTTGAAAATTGCATGTTGGTACAGTGACCCTAAACGCAGCACGTTTGGGAACAATTTAAAAATGAATACACTGGTTATGTACACCATATCTCTAGAAAAATATCACGTTTGGTACATAGGTATTAATATAAGACACTATAGAAAAATAACTCGTCAATAGGTACTTAATTATTAATTTTACATTTTTAGAGCCTATTAAAGTTCTTTAATGCTCTGATTTTGGGCAGTTACGTAGTTCTTGTGGTACAAGTTTTTTGAACTCTTATATTTGATTTGACAATTGTGTTATAATATTATGTATAGTAATGGTAAAATTCGAGGCCCCCCAGACATAATTGTGAGGCCCATCGGGCGGTGCCTCGCAAGCCTTCACCTGCGGTAGTTGCGGCACTGGCAGTACGTAATTCTTGTCGTACAAGTTTATTTGGCTTCACGTTAAGATCAGTAGTTGCTTTGCGCTTTAAAAGTGATATCACTGTTTGTTTAGTGATGGTTTCTTCAACTAATTTATCATTATTATGTTCTCCATTTATTGAAATCCCCGTTTTTATAGTTATAATTTTGCAGTAACAGTAGGTACACTTATGATTCATGCAACAAAAAATTTTAGTTGTAGGTATCTTTGTTTTCTCAAAATTCACTAAATTTATGACTGTCAATAACAACGCACTTTTTCCCACGTCAGGTATCAAAACAATTGCTAATATTCATTGGAGCGTGACTATATTAATATACTATATTAATCTTTATTTAAAGTTCAGAATTAAGATTTTTTTGTCACGCCTGCACCAAAAGTTTGGTTTTTGATAGTTGGAAAGTGTCTTTTTTTCGTTTAGCCTAAATTTTCATCTATAAAATAATTATTTAATTTTAAACTTGATTTATCTACAGTTATTCGTTATTGAAATTTTAATTACAACAAAATAACAAATATGCTACATAGCAAATCGAGTGAATATACAATCTTGTAAAAATATGAACTTCAAATGCTCATAAAAATTTAATTTGATTTGCTTGTAGACATTTTTTTTTCAAAATTTTATAGACAGCCATATGAGGTATCTCGTATTATATTTTCAAATCTTAGATTTAAAAAGAAGAATTTTTAGGAATATCTAATTCAAAAAAATAATTGCATTTTTTTGTTTTAGAGATACATAAAAACCAAAATCGATTTACCGTAAAAATTTCCGTTTTCTTTAATTATTCTTTTGTTTTTCACGTCGCTTTTGAAAATTTTTGTTAACCTCTCCCTCTCCTCCTGAAGTACCAACTAGATTCACTTTCCTTACAGAAAAGATACTGTTGAAGAAAATCTAAGCAGTTTTACAGTTTATTGTCAAAAGATGATGACAGACAGTCAGACACAAAAAGAAGGTGGTTTGTGTGAGAGAACGCCATGGTCGTATAATAGTTGCATTACTTACAGACAAGTCAGACATCGTTTCACCTGCCTTACATTAAGCTATTTTCTGAAGGGAATCCCTAATTAATTTATTTGTACCCTGTGGACATTGAATCAGTCCGGATCGAACACATGGCTTCCCGTTTCCATAACAAGACCTGTACCATCCTGTTTCCCTAGTTATACATAAAGTCCTATTTCTTTCCGTCGTCGTGGTGCGTTAATTATGTTGCCTATCCGCCCCATTACATGCCGTTTATGCAACTTTGCCAACAAAAAAAATATAGGAGCAACATTGACCGAGTAGTCATTCGGTTCCGTCCGCTTTCTCAGGGGCGCACACTACCTACCTATAATACAATATTTATGATTGAAAAATTTTGAGTGGGATCGGAGAATACTACAATAGTTTATAAGTTGGCTAATATACTGTTTATGTTTACCGACAAAAATAAATATTTTCACATTCAGGCATAAAAAGTTGAAATAACATTTGTCAGCTAAAATATATTTTAAAACTACAGGACCAGTATCATCTATTGATATATAATAGGTATTACTATATATATTAGGTATGCATAGAATAATATAGTCGTATAGGTAGATTAATATACAATACGAGTTATATAATACTGCAGGGTATAGTGACTATAGTGGGTGTTAATATTTTACGAATTACGATTAGATGTCTTATGTCCTAGATGGTTCACGTGCCAAACAAAATAGGTAGCTTGTAATTTTGCACGCCTATTATATTTATTATGTAAATAAAATTGTCGTAACTATGAACATAGGTCTAAAACAGGTTATTCAATAAAACATTGGACATATTGTTATGCATAATTATTTTTTATTGATAAAATGTAATTTAATAATAATTAAAATTTATGTTAAGACATTTAAAAATGTATAGACATGTAAAGGGAACGGATTTGAATGCAAATTACATTTTTTTCTGAATGTCCGAAGCACAAACTTCATTTCATACATCAAGGAATTAAAAAATGTAACTTTTATTTTGCATTTTTTGACATTTATATGTTCTTAAATCATTTTTATATAGGTATGGATAAAATTTGATTAAAATGTAGTTAACATTTATTCTAAAAAAAAAAAAAAAAAATATTCATTATGGGGAATCAATTTTTTCTACCGATGGAAGCGTACTATTTTGTGAGGTTTGTGAGGTCAGAGTGGCAGCCAACAAAAAATTTACTGTGACACATCATGTGGGTAGTCGTAGAGAAAAACATTTACGTGCACTAGAAGTTTAAAAAAAAAAAGGAAAAGTTAAGTTGTTCAGACATTATTTAATACCATACCAAAAAATAATGCATTTACTACATACATTTTTTATAATAATGTGTTTTTTAAAAGTTGTAAGTTCAAACATGTGTTTTCATTGAATTTAAAAACATTTTTAAAGTTTTTAGTGCATTTTTTCGTGAAATTTTTTGATACTAAAGCATTTTTAAGGCATTAAGTCGTATTTCTTTAGGACATTTTTCTTATTATCTATGGCATTTAAGCCCGTTTCGTTATATAACTCATATAAATTATTTGGGGGATAGTTCACTGAATAGTTAATTTATCGACCACTAGCCTTAATTCTCTGTAATTCTACCGTTGCGGATATGCCTCATATTATATGGGCCCTAAACATTATTATAATATTTTGAGTTAAATTAATTTCATCTAAGTTAATTTTTTTTATCCAATCGTTTTTAACTTAACTAAGTTATAAAAAAATGTGCTATGTGTTTTTACCTTAACTTTACTTACATCTTTTTAGATCAACTTAACTTGACGAGTTACAAAAGTCGAAGCTATATATAGCGGTAAGTGTGTACATAGTATAAATCTCGTTATGTTAAAACTCGGGGGAAACAGAAATAAATTCAAGATATTGAGTCTTACATAGCTACACAGCCATATGTTGTCTCCGTCTTAAAAGTAGGTATATAACATAACAAATTTACGCTCAGCAGATCACGTTTAGCTCCGTTAGTTTAAAAATTGAAGTGAACTGACCTATTATTAAACTTGAAGGTAGGAATATTATCTGTGTTTGTTTGCGGGTTTTTTTGATAGTTAAATTGTTTAGCAAGTTATGCGTATATAAGATGGGCGTAAATTATAAATGTTCATAACTTACTTAAAAACTGAATATATATATATTATATATTTATTTATATAATTTA
>NC_042493.1:45537646-45545363 GCF_005508785.2 Acyrthosiphon pisum
TAATTTTAAATTTTTGCTTTTTTCAGCTCAATAAAAATAATTTACACATTTCTGGTTTAATTGCGTAGATACTTAATTGAAATCGTGTACCTACAGATATTAATTATACGAGGATTATACATATTTATTTTCTTTCATTCTATGACCAACGTATATCTATAATTTAATAAGAACATAATAAATTCATTAAAATATTACACAATAAATGTATATTCTTATTGAAAAAATCATATTAGTAATTTGATGTAAAGATAAAACCTATACTTGTGTGTTGTATATTTTATTATTTAACAGTTAATAAGTACATGGGTTCAATATAGCAGCTCAGTTTATCAAGAATTACATGTACACCACCAGTTACGGCTCTGTAGAACCTCTCATGTATTTCTGAATTCCTACGATTTATCAAACGCCAGTTTCTCGTTGTCACACTTTACCCCTCGACAACATTTACAAAGGATTAATTGGTAACTGCCACGCCCGAAAGCCATGGTCAAATTCCATTATATCTAAACACTGTAGTTACAACTCAACATACACAGATAAACACATTTTTTAGAAAAACGAAAACATATTTATTTCCAGTGCTACTATTCGGTATAATAATAATATGATTTTTTTTCAGATCGTTGATGAATACAATAACTCGAAGTTAGATAGGTAGTAGGTACTTTAAAATTATTTAAAAAAAATTAAAAAATCATTTGTATATAGTTAATTGTACGAAACATAATATTATAACAAATTATAATAGTAATGAAAAATGTACAAATGAATATGTTACGGTGAAAGACAAAAATTGGTAAATGTCGTAATTTCCCGGTCAATGACGTCATTAGCCAAAATGATTCAATTATGTAGGTAAATGTTGTAAAAACACATATTTTAAACTCAAATGTACATCTTTCACCGGTCATTGACGTCATTTGACAAAACTTGTGGTAAATGATGATAAATCTCAAATAATACACTGATTGTTTTAAAATAGATACTATTTAATAATAATGATTGAATCCGTTGTCACATTACAATATTTTGTTTTTAACACAGCCATCATCCTATTTCTACCACCATGCCCTACGGGGTACTGCTAAATGTGCCGAATGAATTACTTCAAACAACTCGTTTACTGTGACATAGGTAATATAAAACGTCAGTCATTTTCAACTATAGGTTTAATTAATTTTACTTTTCCACCAATTGTCACAGCATCATATTTATACATAAGTTTGTTATTCGTTAGGTAGGTACCGTTTTTATGTGTTCCAATTTTTTTTTTTTTTACTTTTTTTTTTCTCTTTTTACTGTTGATAATTTTTTCGATTGCTGAATTAAATTTATTTCTCCATACTTTAATATTTACTTTTAAATAAAAACTACAACGGCTAACTCGCACTCGTCGCATAAACAAGTACTCGCGTAGAATATACGCGTAAATACTAAACTAATAAACTAATATAGACCATTTCATATTATTACTTGGCTTATCGGCGTTATGGCTAGTCAGATTTTCGCTTGTTTATCTACTTCCGTAGTGATATTTTTAATTAACGAAGCTTTGTCGCTACGTAAAACCTATACACTTATTACTGATCGTTCGCATCGACACAAATGTGATGATACTGTATCAGCTCCGGCCTCAGGGTATAGTATTGATCAATTTAAACAAGAAAAAAATATCAGAGCAGAGTGCGTAAAAAAGTTTCACTCAAGTTCAAACCACAATTTTGTAACCGACATTTTTTTCAAGTCAACATTATTTTTTAAGTCAAAACTTTTTATTAAAAGCCAACACCAGGTATTTTTTAAAATTCGATACGATCCTTCCCATAAATGTAATGAACATCATTCTCCAATTGAACTGGGGATTAACGTCAATAACCGGGGAATGTCCACATTTACAACATTTACCAATTTTTAGGTAAATTACGTCATTTACCGGGGAATGACGACATTTACATCATTCACCGTAACAAATACACTGGTTGTGTACACCATATCTCTAGAAAAATATCACGTTTGGTACATAGGTATTAATATATAAGACACTATAGAAAAGTAACTCGACAATAGGTAGCGTCTTTTTTTCGTTTAGCCTAAATTTTCATCTATAAAATAATAATTTAATTTTAAACTTGACCTATCTATAGTTATTCGTTATTGAAATTTTAATTTCAACAAAATAACAAAATTGCTACATAGCAAATCGAGTGAATATACAATCTTGTAAAAATATGAACTTCAAATGCTCATAAAAATTTAATTTGATTTGCTTGTAGACATTTCTTTTTCAAATTTTATAGACAGCCATATGAGGTATCTCGTATTATATTTTCAAATCTTAGATTTAAAAAGAAGAATTTTTAGGAATATCCAATTCAAAAAAATAATTTCATGTATTTGTTTTAGAGTTATATAAAAACCAAAATCTATTTAGCTTAAAAATGTCCGTTTTCTTTAATTATTCTTTTGTTTTTCACGTCGCTTTTGAAAATTTTTGTTAACCTCCCCCCCTCTAAAGTACCAACTAGATTCACTTTCCTCACAGAAGAGATACTGTTGAAGAAAATCAAAGCACTTTCACAGTTTATTGTCTTAAAAGATGATGACAGACAGTCAGACACAAAAAGAAGGTGGTTTATGTGAGGGAACGCCATGGTTGTATAGTTGCATTACTTACAGACAAGTCAGACATCGTTTCACCTGCCTTATATTAAGCTATTTTCTAAAGAAAATCCCTAATTAATTTATTTATACCCTGTGGACATTGAATCAGCCAGGATCGAACACAGGGCTTCCCGTTCCCATAACAATACCTGTACCATCCTGTTTCCCTAGTTGTACATAAAGTCCTATTTCTTTCCGTCGTCGTGGTGCGTTAATTATGTTGCCTATCCACCCCATTATATGCCTTTTATGCAACTTTGCTAACAAAAAAATTATAGGAGCAACACTGTTCTCGGGCATTACCGAGTAGTCATTCGGTTCCGTCCGCTTTCTCAGGTGCGCACACTACATATAATACAATATTTATGATTGAAAAATTTTGAGTGGGATCGGAGAATACTACAATAGTTTATAAGTTGGCTAATATACTGTTTATGTTTACCGACAAAAATAAATATTTTCACATTCAGGCATAAAAAGTTGAAATAACATTTGTCAGCTAAAATATATTTTAAAACTACAGGACCAGTATCATCTATTGATATATAATAGGTATTACTATATAATAATATTAGGTATGCATAGAATAATATAGTCGTATAGGTAGATTAATATACAATACGAGTTATATAGGTAATACTGCAGGGTATAGTGACTATATAGTGGGTGTTAATATTTTACGAATTACGATTAGATGTCTTATGTCCTAGATGGTTCACGTGCCAAACAAAATAGGTAGCTTGTAATTTTGCACGCCTATTATATTTATTATGTAAATAAAATTGTCGCATAACTATGAACATAGGTCTAAAACAGGTTATTCAATAAAACATTGGACATATTCTTATGCATAATTATTTTTTATTGATAAAATGTAATTTAATAATAATTAAAATTTATGTTAAGACATTTAAAAATGTATAGACATGTAAAGGGAACGGATTTGAATGCAAATTACATTTTTTTCTGAATGTCCGAAGCACAAACTTCATTTCATACATCAAGGAATTAAAAAATGTAACTTTTATTTTGCATTTTTTGACATTTATATGTTCTTAAATCATTTTTATATAGGTATGGATAAAATTTGATTAAAATTTAGTTAACATTTATTCTAAAAAAAAAAAAAAAAATATTCATTATGGGGAATCAATTTTTTCTACCGATGGAAGCGTACTATTTTGTGAGGTTTGTGAGGTCAGAGTGGCAGCCAACAAAAAATTTACTGTGACACATCATGTGGGTAGTCGTAGAGAAAAACATTTACGTGCACTAGAAGTTTAAAAAAAAAAAGGAAAAGTTAAGTTGTTCAGACATTATTTAATACCGTGCCAAAAAATAATGCATTTACTACATACATTTTTTATAATAATGTGTTTTTTAAAAGTTGTAAGTTCAAACATGTGTTTTTATTGAATTTAAAAACATTTTTAAAGTTTTTAGTGCATTTTTTCGTGGAATTTTTTGATATTAAAGCATTTTTAAGGCATTAAGTCGTATTTCTTTAGGACATTTTTCTTATTATCTATGGCATTTAAGCCCGTTTCGTTATATAACTCATATAAATTATTTGGGGGATAGTTCACTGAATAGTTAATTTATCGACCACCAGCCCTAAATTCTCTGTAATTCTACCGTTGCGGATATGCCTCATATTATGTGGGCCCTAAACATTATTATGATATTTTGAGTTAAATTAATTTCATCTAAGTTAATTTTTTTTATCCAATCTGTTTTAACTTAACTAAGTTATAAAAAAATGTGTTATGTGTTTTTTAGCTTAACTTTACTTACATATTTTTAGATCAACTTAACTTGATGAGTTACAAAAGTCGAAGCTATACATAGCGGTAAGTGTGTACATAGTATAAATCACGTTCTGTTAAAACTCGGGGGAAACAGAAATAAATTCGAGATATTGAGTCTTACATGGCTACACATATTATGTTGTCTCCGTCTTTAAAGTAGGTATACATAACATAACAAATTTACGCTCAGCAGATCACGTTTAGCTCCGTTAGTTTAAAAATTGAAATGAACTGACCTAATATTAAATTTGAAGGTAAGAATATTATCTGTGTTTGTGTGCTGGTTTTTTAGTTAAATTGTTTAGCAAGTTATGCGTATATAAGATGGCGTAAATTATAAATGTTCATAACTTACTTAAAAACTGAATATATATATATTATATATATAATATATTTATTTATATAATTTATATAACTCACGTGATCTGCTGAGCGTATATTTACAATGTTCCATAGGTACTTGTAAGCTGGCGATAACAAATATCTTTGTAGCGTCTTATTAAAGTAGTTACATAATGTCGATATTACTTCAACGGGATTTCAATTACCTATTGAGATAGAGATGACAAAAAATTAGTGAATACTGCAGTGAATAAGTAGCTAATATATAACTACTACGTTAAAAAACTACTTGAACATTATGAAATTTGATAAAAAATATTCACTCTTCAGTCTTCACGAAAAAGTTTTTATTTCATTTAATACTTGATATTTTCAAGACCACTTTTCCTTGATTATTTTAAAGCATTTTACTAGGAGAATATATGAAAAAAAGTTTAGAAATAAAAATATTTGTATATAATTTAGTTTATTTTACTTCAAAAATATCACGTGTCTTAAAAATAATAAAATATCACTAATTTAATGAAAAATGTTAATAATCATAAAGTCAAATATATTTTAATTTTTATCTCATTTCAATAACTTGGTGTGGCATGATTTGTAGGCTAGAAATATTTAATTTATTTAAATATTTGAAGTTATAGATACTAATATTAATTTATTATATGAGTAGCAGGGAACGATTATTTAAATATTATAGCCAATACTATAGTGGAAACTATAACTGAAGAATAAAACATGTTACTTATTGTTCTAACATTTTCATAAAATATATTATAAAGGTTGTAAGTACATATAGTTGTATTTCTGAAAATTTTAAATTTTTCTAAAAATGGGATTCAAGTAGGTATGTAAATTAATGCAGATAGGATACTAAGCATAGATAAAAATGAATGTAATATATATTTGCGCGTCATAAATAAAATGTAAAGCACGGCTTATATATTTTCATGGTCTTCAAATCGGCTTCTTTATATATTATAATATGTTCAGGTAGATGGTTGCATTATTTTTGTTAACATTGGTATATATTTTCATGATTAATTTGTTTTGTTAATATAATAAAATCACTTTTTTCTTTTTAGGACTGTTTTATAAGTTTAAACAAAGCTTAAAGTATTATTTGTTAGTAGGTATACCAACAAAACTACAATACTACATTATAGTTATTAGTATTTCAACCACATAAAGAACAACTATCGTAAATACTAAGACATTTATGACTATAATGTCAGTGTGTAGGGTAATCGATAATTGTGAAGGACCATTCGATAGATTTAACTTATAGTAATTGTATCTACCGAAAAGATTGAAGGTGTCGAGGGTAGGCAACCACAAATGCGTGCACGATTAGCGTTTCCAACGCGACAGTACGACAACGCCTATTTCCAAGATATAGGCAATCCAACACACAGCCCAACGATGTGGCGGGGGGGGGCAGCAATAACGCGACAATGGACACGAAGGAACTGAAACTCACCGAAACGCGAGGGAGTGAAGGATACAAGTTATTGAATGGGAAATAGGATTATTAAGTTTAAGGATATGGTAGCCGGTGGGGGGTCTCTCTGTGATCGAATCGGTATGGTGCAATGACCACAGAGTTCACAACAATTGTATATCTTACAACTAACTTATGCTACGGAAGTATGTCCAGTTGTCACGATATCCATTGAACGATCCAGAATGTCCACGCATCAATGACTGAGGTGGTGGTATATGTGGTTGGCAGATCCACAACGTATTGCACCTGGACGACCTGGGCGGCCACTCACACAACGCATAATGGTTGCTGGCGGACTTACGCTAATAACGAATGATGCCAATAATTGTATTTTTTGCAAAATATTATTTCCTCTCTACGATTTATTTGCATTTTTATTATTATATTTATACCTCACAGTGACCCTATAAGGCTCACTGTTCGCTCCAAGCAATTAAATGCTTATCACGGGACGGTAATCTGGGCGACGGCGACATCTTCCCTCCTCGTCCGACCACTCCTCCACTCTTCGTCAGTTGTTCATTGATAGATTATTATTATTATTATTATCGTGATTACTGTTTAGTGTATTTTTCATCGGTAAAGCACGATTGAGCATAAAACGATTGAGCATAGAATATTTTATGCGATGTTGCCAAATTCACGTTGCCAAAATTTTGTAATTTGTTATTTTCACGTGTTATTACAACAATTATTATTATTTCTGAGGCGAGCCGTGAGCCGAGCCCCTCAGCTTTATCGACAAAGTTATCAATTAATAAATTAGTTCCGGAGTACTATTGAGTCTATTATTGACTTATAAATATTTTGATTTTATTATTTTCATAAGTCATAACTAGTATTATTATTAATATTTCATTATTAGCAAAAAGATCTATAGACTGTATTATAATGTGACTACTTTTGAGACTATTACTGATTTATAAATATTTTGCATAATGTGACTTGGTATATTACATATTGACTATGAAAACATGATATTTTTTTGCCATGTTATATTTTGAATCATTATAATTATTTAAATAAATATTTTTGTATAATACTAATACAGTTCAAAATTGAAAATGGCAATGTTGTAGAGTTTTTTTATGCTCAATTGTGAAGGTTTTCTTTTGTATTTCAATTTCCTTTGATACGCCGACAATTTATGCTCAATCATGTCGCAAAAAAGGTGTTTTATGCTCAATCATGTCTCAGCTATTTTTCATATTTATGATCTTTGTATTTATGGTATATCACCTAATCGCTTGTTGCGGCCAACGCCCTTATCATTATTATTGTTTTTTTTGTGTTGTTCGTTCGAAAGTATTCGTTTCCGCTAATATAGCGTAAAACGAATTATTATTATACTTTTATGATTATTGCACAATTCAAATATGCGATCATGCGACCAGAA
>NC_042493.1:45545413-45554125 GCF_005508785.2 Acyrthosiphon pisum
TTGTTTGCGGGTTTTTTTGATAGTTAAATTGTTTAGCAAGTTATGCGTATATAAGATTGCGTAAATTATAAATATTCATAACTTACTTAAAAACTGAATATATATATATATTATATATTTATTTATATAATTTATATAACTCACGTGATCTGCTGAGCGTATATTTACAATGTTCCATAGGTACTTGTAAGCTGGCGATAACAAATATCTTTGTAGCGTCCTATTAAAGTAGTTACATAATGTTAATATTACTTCAACGGGATTTCAATTTTTGAGATAGAGATGACGAAAAATTCATGAATACTGCAGTGAATAAGTAGTTAATATATAACTAATTGAAAATTATGAAATTTGATAAAAAATATTCACTCTTCAGTCTTCACGAAAAAGTTTTTATTTCATTTAATACTTGATATTTTCAAGACCACTTTTCCTTAATTATTTTAAAGCATTTTACTATGAGAATATATGAAAAAAAAAAGTATAGAAATAAAAATATTTGTATATATTTCAGTTTATTTTACTTCAAAAATATCACGTGTTTTTAAAATAATAAAATATCACTAATTTAATGAAAAATGTTAATGATCATAAAGTCAAATATATTTTAATTTTTATCTCATTTCAATAACTTGGTGTGGCATGATTTGTAGGCTAGAAATATTTAATTTATTTAAATATTTGAAGTTATAGATACTAATATTAATTTATTATATGAGTAGCAGGGAACGATTATTTAAATATTATAGCCAATACTATACCTAATGGAAACTATAACTGACGAATATAATATTTTCATTAAATATATTATAAAGGTTGTAGGTACATAATATATAGTTGTATTTCTGAAATTTTTAAATTTTTCTAAAAATGGGATTCAAGTAGGTATGTAAATTAATGCAGATAGGATATTAAGCATAGATAAAAATGAATGTAATATATATTTGCGCGTCATAAATAAAATGTAAAGCATGGCTTATATATTTTCATGGTCTTCAAATCATCTTCTTTATATATTATAATATGTTCAATTAAAGATTGTTAAGCTTGTTAATCAACAATTATATGATGAATAAAGGACCACGGTAGATGGTTGCATTATTTTTGTTAACATTGGTATATATTTTCATGATTAATTTGTTTTGTTAATATAATAAAATCACTTTTTTCTTTTTAGGACTGTTTTATAAGTTTAAACAAAGCTTAAAGTACTATTGGTTAGTAGGTATACCAACAAAACTACAATACTACATTATAGTTATTAATATATCAACAACATAAAGAACAACTATCGTAAATATACTAAGACATTTATGTCTATAATGTCAGTGTGTAGGGTAATCGATAATTGTGAAGGACCATTCGATAGATTTAACTTATAGTAATTGTATCTACCGAAAAGATTGAAGGCGTCGAGGGTAGCAACCACAAATGCGTGCACGATTAACGTTTCCAACGCGACAGTATGACAACGCTATTTCGAAGATATAGGCAATCCAACACACAGCCCAAAGATGTGACGGGGGGCAGCAATAACGCGACAATGGACACGAAGGAACTGAAACTCGCCGAAACGCAAGGGAGTGAAGGATACAAGCTATTCAATGGGAAATAGGATTATTAAGTTTAAGTATATGGTGGCCGGTGGGGGGTCTCTCTGTGATCGAATCGGTATGGTGCAATGACCACAGAGTTCACAACAATTGTATATAATCATACAACTAACAAAATTTTGTAATTTATTATTTTCACGTATTAACACACCAATTATTATGATATCTGACGCGAGTCGTGAGCCGAGCCCGTCAGCTTTATCGACAATGTTATCGATTAATAAATTAGTTCCGGAGTACTATTCCGGACTACTATTGAGACTATTATTGATTTTATTATTTTCATAAGGCATAAATATTATTATTATTATTATTTCATTATTAGCAAAAAGATCTATATACTGTATTATAATGTGACTACTTTTGAGACTATTACTGATTTATAAATATTTTGAATAATGTGACTTGGTATATTACATAATGACTATGAAATCATGATATTTTTTTGCCATGTTATATTTTGAATCGTTATAATTATTTAAATAAATATTTTTGTATAATACAGTTCAAAATTTAAAATGGCAAAGTTGCA
The DNA here is from genome assembly GCF_005508785.2 of Acyrthosiphon pisum. NCBI lineage: Eukaryota > Metazoa > Arthropoda > Insecta > Hemiptera > Aphididae > Acyrthosiphon > Acyrthosiphon pisum. The sequence goes on from NC_042493.1 coordinate 45,547,559, forward strand.
GAGTTTTTTATGCTCAATTGTGTTGGTTTTCTTCTGTATTTCAATTTCCTTTGATACGCCGACAATTTATGCTCAATCGTGTCTCAGCCTTTATACTGAGAGGTATAAAGAGAGTGGGTAGGCAATTCTACGCACGACTACGACAACGACAAGGACTGGAAAGAACTATCGAAGGAGTGAGGATGGTGCTGGCTAGTTATGGGGAGGGGGTATCTGTGGCCGATTCGGTTTGGTGCAATGACCATAGAGCTCACAATAATAGGGATTATACTTAAGACTACTGAAGTCTTGAGATGACCCACTAGACTGACGCCGTTGGCATACGTCGACCTGGACGACCTAGGGCGGCCTCTCACACACCGTATGGACGGTGCTGGCGGACTTATGCGACAACTACTGATGGCACCGATGTGGTCGCAGTAGCAGCATGACATCGACCTGACGACATAGGGCGGCGTCTCACACAACGGACGTACCTACGTTGCTGGCGGACTTACGCGCGGAATACTGACGGCACCGACGTCGACAACAACGAGCTGCCAAGGTTGACGACGAGTATAGTAATAAAAGTAAAGACTTACGATCGAGTTGGAGATCGTATCTTTATTTGAAATCTCAGATTTTATAGCGACACACAATATAATAATAATAACCATCGGCAACCGTGTGCACCATGAAGTATAAAATAAAATAAATTTATATTTGTTGTACTCGCTTTAATAGCGGATTACACGAATAATTTACGGATCACTATATTAGCTAATCACAAAGTATAATATTTATAATAATAATATAGATCGCTATATGAGCGGATCACACAATATAAAAAGGTATATCGCTGTAATAGCGGACAAAAAACAACGAACGACAATAATTGAATAATAATGATAAATAAAAATAATAATAAGGGCGTTGGCCGCAGAATGTAAACAAGAACAAAATATTTATCTAACAGTGATAATTCACTCACGACAATGAATAATGCTAATAAGCTGGCAAAAAATTAACATACTTCTAGTAATCCAATTTCAATTTTTAAAAAATATTTGAATTTATCAACCTCTTTTCAGGACTTTGTAGGAAACAGATTTTTGACGTTTTGGATAGTTGACGTGTTACGGACTAACGGTTCTAAATTACTTTAATTAATTTCTCAACATTAACTTGCACTTTAATGTCTTTAAAGTACTAAAAAACAAAAAAGTTAAAACGTTTTTCCTACAAAACATAGAAAAAAGGCTAACGAGTTTAAATTGGTATTCAAAATTAAAATTGAACTACTAGAAGACAAGTATATCAGTAGGTATGTTTATTTTTCGTCAGCTTATAGGTCTAAATGCATGAAAAATTCGATCGTTTAGAACAGTGTCGACTCTTAGTGGCTATTGTATAAAGGACAAATTTTAGGAAACTAAATATATTATCTCGTCACCCGCGGTCGCTGTGTTAGTCGTATAAACTCGTAAATGATTAGGTATTAATGATTATTATAGTGAGTGTAGATTTCTTACACGGCTTCGGGTTAACGAGGCGACTACATTATATAACACACGTACGCACATGTACAGTGGCAGCGGCATATGTCATCGAAAATATTTTTGTACAATTGTACTTACGTGAGTACGCGACAATGAATAATGCCAATAAGTTGGCGATAAATTAAAAAAGTTTTAGTCAAATTTTAATTTTGAAAAAAACATTGAATTCATTACCTTCTAATTCCTATGTTTGGTATAGGAGATAGATTTACGATATTTATTTTTTTTTTTAGTTTATGTACTGTAGTTTCAAACGAAATTACTTAACTTCTCAAAATTAATATCTATATGTAAGTACTTTAAAGGGCCAATGAGATAAAAAATTTAAAAGTTTTTCCTATACAAAACATAGAAAAGAGACTAATATGATATTCAAACAATCAAACATTAGTATTCAAAATTAAAACTGGAATACTAAAAGTATATTTATTTGTTGTCAGCTCATAGGTCTAAATGCATGAAAAATCCAATCGCTTAGAGCCGCCATCCACCTTAAAAATATTAAAGATACATCATATACTATGTTGTCATTATTTTTTTAAAAACATTTACAGTTCAAATGTTGACAAAACTCACCAAAATCTTTTTATAGTTCAAAAATGATAACATTTTTAATTTAAATATACCTGTATAATATCAATATGTACTATAATACTTATAACGTTCATCTTGAGAAAAAAAGTAACTTATTAAGTTAAGTTAATTTAAAAAAAATATAACAAGTTAATTAACTTAATTTTAACTTTAAATTCGTTAATGTTCAGCCTTGCCCATGAAATAACTACCTACTATTATAATATTATTATATAACCGTATAAATCATAATATTGATAACAATTCATTTTTTTTCTTGCCAATTATAATAAAGGAAGGTCTTTTTTTCGTTTTGATTAAATTTCATGAAATCAAATTTATAATCTTTAAAAATTCTCACGTACAACATCATAATTATAATCCTGTATAATGATGGTAATTAATACTTATATATTATTCGTTTTAGTTAATATAATTAAATGTTCATAAATAATGTTAGTAATAATATATATCAATTACAAAGTTTTACACTCGAATGCCTGAATATTTTATTATTGAACTTAATTTATTCGAGTTTTGAGTGTTATTTAAACAATTATAACGGTGGCTACCAAACCCGACAGGAAGACACAACAAAACCTAACATAAAGTATAATTTAAACACCTTCTCACGCGACGACTACACTATGGCGAGGATTGGTGGTGAAGTACATGGTACTCAGGACAATGCAAGTAAATCATGGGGAAGGGTGGCCCTGTGGTCGATCCGGTTTAGTGGCTAGGTGCAATCAAGCCCGGATTAAGGGGGGCAGGGGGGGGCCATGGCCCCCGGGCCTCGAAAGTTGGAATTTATTTAGGGGCCTCTAATTTGTCCATTACTTTTTTCGTTATAGGCTATGTAACACTAAATAAATCACCTAAAAAAAGAAAAAAAGCTTGTAAATTATAATTTATAAATTAAGTGATACATTAATACATTATTCATTATTTATTGCTATGTGTCTATATACCTAATATGTTTTAAATGAGACCCTTGTACAAAAAAAAAATATATAAATAATATATACAATGTGTTCCAGGGTGAAGTGACCGACCAACGTCATATGAAATTATACCAAAAATGATGAAGAAATACCCTTTAAAGATTGAATCTTCAAAACTTTTCAACATTTTGACGTAATTTTATTTTTATTTTAAAGCTATTTAATTTTCCTATCGCAATTAAACCAGAAATGTGCTAATTATTTTATTAAATTTAAAAAAAGAGAAAAAATAAGTATTTTTAAAAGGAAATTGTACATTATTCCAAATAATTTATTATTAACTATGAGTTTTTGTTTTTTTGTATCATAACAACGAAAATTTACCGAATAGTATAAAATTAAACGAATGACGACCAATTAACCCGATTCAATCCTAGGAAAACTAAGATTGTGACGATTAACAGGAATATATTATGAAAACCAAACTTTCAAGGTATTCTAGGTATATTAATGTGTTATTCAGTATAATTTAGCAGAATAATACAAAAAAAAAACTCATACCAAGTAATCAATTATTTGGAATAATACACGATTTCCTTTAAAAAATGCTAATTTTTGCCAACTTTTTTCTACTTTTTTAATTTAATAAAAATAATTAGTGAATTTTTAGTTCAATTGCGTATTTTGGAGTGTTGATAGGACAATTAAATAGCTTTAAAATTAAAAAAAAATACATAAAATTTTTTGAAAATACATAAACAAATACGTGATATGTATGATTTTGATAAAAAAAAAGTTTGCCCATAACTTAAAAAATAAAAAAGTTAGACCCAATCTTTAAAGGCTATTTCTTTATCATTTTTGGTATACTTATATATGACGTCGAATGGTCACTTCACCCCGGAACACATTATATACATTAATATATTTTTTTTCGTACAAGGGCCTCATTTAAAACTTTGGCCCCTGGGCCTCAAAATGTCTTAATCCGGACTTGGGTGCAATTACCACAGGGTACAATATTAATAGTTGGGTAGCTTAATGACTAACTTAATGTACTAGGTATAATTATACACGGTAAAGGACGATTGAGCATAAAACGATCGAGCATAGACCTTTTTAGTAACACGATTGAGCATAGAATATTTTATGCGATGTTGCCAAATTCACGTTGCCAAAATTTTGTAATTTATTATTTTCACGTATTATTACAACAATTATTATTATATCTGAGGCGATCCGTGAGCCGAGCCCCTCAGCTTTTTCGACAATGTTATCAATTAAAAATTAGTTCGGAGTACCTACTATTCCGGAATACTATTGAGACTATTTTTGACTTATAAATATTTTGATTTTATTATTTTTATAAGTCATAACTATTATTATTATTTCATTATTAGCAAATAGATCTATAGGTATACTGTATTATAATGTGACTACAACTATTGAGACTATTATTGATTTATAAATATTTTGCATAATGTGTCTAGGTAGGTATATTACATATTTACTATGAAAACATGACATTTTTTTGCCATGTTATATTTTGAATCATTATTATTATTTAAATAAATATTTTTGTATAATACAGTTCAAAATTTAAAATGGCAAAGTTGCAGAGTTTTTTATGCTCAATTGTGTTGGTTTTCTTCTGTATTTAAATTTCCTTTAATACGCCGACAATTTATGCTCAATATCGTGTCGCAAAAAAGGTGTTTTATGCTCAATCGTGTCTTAGCCTTTATACATATATTATACAGCTGGTGTCATGAGTTGATGGAAATTTGAGGATGACGCTGGTCTCGATGTCCTAGACGGCCTCTCACACAACGTACACGTTGCTGGCGGACTTACGCAACGATCCGTGATGTTGATTCATTAACGACGTGAGTTCTTGTCACAATGACAATACAAAATAATAATGAATTTTCTGGTTACATGGACCACACGGTACAAATTTTACAATAATATTAATAATCACATAATCACAACCTTTTGGTGTGTGTACCAAAAGGGCACTAAACCAAAAACGTAACAGACATAAAAATATGTGAGCTGCAATAGCGGAAACGAGACGATATAATATAATATGTATAAAAAGCAATAATAATTTATAACAACAAGGGCGTTGGCCGCAAAAAATAAACAATACAAATCTTAACAAGTGATACGAATAAATGATAATATGAGGCAAACGTTGACCAATAGTCATTCACACAGAAAGCGAAAGCAAAGATAATAAATACACGTAACAATAAATTATAATAATTATCTAAATAATTAATGGACGGAGTGGAGTTTTGACGAGAAGGGAGATGTCGCCGTCGCGCAGAGTCGTGTCCCGCGATTAGCTACTAATTGCTTTGGCGAGAACATATTTCATTATGCGCAATAATTCCATGAACTAATCGCCCAGCGAGGACGGGAATGTGCTGACACAACCCTTTTGATCTATATACAAACAGAAGCCGTGTCCTACGCTAGACGAGCAGTACAGTGCTGACTATCATATAATAAATACTAATAAACTGAAATTAAATAAATATAATAATAATAAACTGTCTAAAAAATTGCTCTAAAAGTTGTATTATAATTTTATAGCTAAGTCTTTGAATTTCGCGGAAGTATTGCGAAAGTATTTCCCGCGGCGCCGTCGGTTCAAAACGAAAAAAAAAAAAAAAAGCTAAGTCTTTGAATTATAGATATCATTTATGATAAAATAGTCTGCTAAATAATATTGAACTTAGCTTGGCGACTTAAGTTAAAAATTTCAAAATACTATTGCGCTTAATGAGTACATATAGTTGCTACAAATACTATTATTGAATTATACAGTATAGTAATTATACAAATACTATATTGTACCTATTACTAACCAAGTATTTTAAAGTCGCCAAGCTAAGTTAAATTATTTAGCAGACTATTTTATCAAAAATGATATCTATAATTCAAAGACTTAGCTATAAAATTATAATACAACTTTTAGAGCAATTTTTTAGGCAGTTTATTATTTTTACATTGACTTTGGCGGAGTGTTTTTGTTGCAGAGATATATAAAATGTATTGAATTTTAAATCACACCATCTTGTTAAACACGTAAATATACTTAAGATTATAAAAAACAAAATTCGGAAATACTATCGTAAGTTATTAAAATCATTATGTAAATCAAACTACTTTTACACGTCAAACATGGGCGGCTGCTCACTTGTCGGCTCTATGATTCATTATTTCTCGATAAAAAATAATTTTTTTGACTTCGGAATTTTACAAAAATATTTTTTTTATTATTTCGACCACAATAATACATCAATAACCTTAATACTAAAAAAAAAAAATTTGATGTTGTGAGGTCCATTAATATATGAATATATTATAATATGATTTATGGTATAATGCAGGATGGCGAACCTTTTGATAACTACGTGTCAAATCAAAATGTTTGGTTTGATTTTATTTGCCTCACGTGTCAGAACTTTGCAGACCTATTTTTTTTTTTTTTAGTCGTCATG
>NC_042493.1:45554578-45557014 GCF_005508785.2 Acyrthosiphon pisum
TTGTAACGACCTCAAGGTCTTTGACAATGCTTATCACAAGTGGGTAGTAGGGAGATCATGTGATCTATTTATCTATGTATATATCACTATATGCATGATACTACCCCCCTTCTCCAAGAGGAGACATGTGCGGTCTTCACTCCCAGTGGAGTGGGACCTAGTTGGAAACCGGATGACGCAATCGGACGACAGCACGGGAAAATGGTGACTGCGTAGAATCACACACATTTTTTGCACTTTGCTATGAATCGAACCGATGACTGTGTGAGTCGTAAGTCAACTGTGTGACCACTGCGCCACTCCGGCCCCTAAATCTATTGTACATGACGAAAAGCTTTTTCTAAAATTTGGTTGATGGCCGCCGCAGCGCATTACGCACGACGTGCATCATTCAAGGAGCCGGCGGCGCGGGGTTCGTATACCATCCTCCGAATGACAGTGTAGTCAAATATTCATATTGACTGTAGACTGATTAACGTTCATTTAGTAGTCCAAAACTCCAAAGTAAACAGTCACTTTATCTAAAAATTAGATTTACAAATAAATTGGTTATTTTGAATTTTTCCAAAAACAATTTAATACAAAATATATACAATTTCTAATATAAAATTGTCAGTATATTATATATATAAAAAAAAATGTCATGCTCTAGATACCTACCTACCTACTTGTAGCGCATGAGTCTTAAATATAAAAAAAAAAAAAATGTTAAATTATTGACTAGAACAAAAGTTATTTCATTTGTCAGGTTTTGCTGTTACATTCTATATAATATACATATTATATTATATTATACCTAACTTATAAAATATGATGTGATTATATTTATAATAAATTGTAATATATTACAAATTTTTAGTACAAAGTGCATTTAATTAATTCAACAAAAAACGCAAAAGATATTTTGATTAATTTCAATACCACAAAATGGGTAATATACGAGTATTTATTTTATATTGATACAATTATAACTGATAGGTATCTATAGTAACCTACGATTCCCTCCGATGTAGAATCTAAGACATAAGTTACCTACTTAGATATACCAAATTATAACACGTTTAATATAATTGGTTATGAGTTTATGACTTCAAGACTAATTTAATTATATACTTCATGTAGGTACCTATATAATAATATTATAATTTATAATAGTGCAAAGTATCCATGTTTCAACTTTTAACCTTATAAAGTGATCTATAGGGCTATAATAGAACCTTAGTGCAATAGGAACCTATTTGTAAAAGGTACGTGTCATAATGTAGTTGACTCTAAGTGATTTGCTTAGAAATAAGATATGGGCCACTTAATTCATGTTTCAAGTAATTTTATTTTATAATTAAAATAAATAATACAAATAAAAACCATATCGTTAAATAGGTAATAAAACTGTTTCTGTCAATCTGTCTCTGGCATGAAATTGAAAATAAATAAACTACACCTATACGCATTAAATGAAATCACAACAAAAAATATACATAGAAATGTAAAAACATTCATTGAAAAACAAATCTTAATAAAAGTTACACAATATATTATAAAAATTACAAAAATTATCCTATATTATAAAAAAATGTCATGAACATGACGTTAAGAAACCAAATAAATCAATTTTTAACTGAACACACACACAATTAAATATTATATCGGGTGATTATTTTATCATTTAACACTCATTATTTAAAAAATATATACATACAGTCTTATTTTCATATTCCAAAGCAGAAGTATTTTGATACACAATATCAAATTTAGGACGAGTAGATTATGAGTTATGAGTTACAAGTATTTTAGGTTTAGAAGAGCAGACTGGAGTTGAACAAGGTTACCCCACAAAATGTTGGTCCAATACACTGCTCATCATAACTTTAAAACTTTTTATGCGCTAACATTGGTTCATAATAAAATAATCACCTAGTGTATATTTATCAAAGGTAAAAATTAAATTACAATATTAACAGAATAACTGTGAGGATTTTATTATACATCCATATTTAAACATATATTTTAACTAATTTATAATTTGTTATAATATAATGATTTATTATGATCATATTTATATCAATAAATAATCTATAAATATTTAAAATTAAAATGGATTCAAAGTAGTGTATTTGTATAGATTTAACTAAACCACACAACTACCGTTAATAAATTTGTTTATTAGAGATTATTTAATGTACATAATAATTAATTTAAAATTTAAAAGTTAAAAGAAATCAAATTTGACTATTATTCTGTTATGAATGTTTATGAGACTCATTATTTATAATTTCTAATTTTTGGCTGTTTATCTTTTCATAATTCAACTGTAAATAGATTAATTAAAATATATAAGTACCTAATAATATTGTTATCGCATTTTTCCTTTACTAATGGCTCAAAGATAAAATTGTTTATAACTCAGTGGAGCATTTGAGTTAGTTTTATCGTGTG
>NC_042493.1:45559339-45561741 GCF_005508785.2 Acyrthosiphon pisum
CGATAATAACACTCGAAACACGTATAGTTTGTCACATTACAACTCTGTTATCGTTTCTATCATTTTTGGTAATATAAATGAATAACTAATAAGAGTATCACAATTATAGGTATCTGGTACAGATGCGTATTTAAGAATTTTAATAGGGTGGGGGGGGGATAAAATATATTATTATAGGTACACTCAATAAATAAGAATATAATATACATTTTCAAAATTCCCTAACTTGTTGAGATTATAGTGTGGATCAAGGTGAAATAAGAATTAACACAAATTGTACAGTGTGTCCCAGAAGTCCCATATCACCCTTAGTATCTCCGTGGAAAATCAATATATTTAAATGCAGTTTTTTTTACAGTCAAGTCATACTTTTTACATAAGTATGGAAATTCTGATTGAATAACATAATATTCCATATTTTTTTTAAAAAATTCAAAAATTATCAAACATTTTTTTTGGAAAATAAGTTTATTAAATTTCCAAGATAGCCATTTTGTTGATCATATTTTTTAAAACAGTTCAAAAAAAAAAAAAATTATTAAAATTAAATAATAATCGCCCAAGTTAGGGTTAATTATTATTTTTAATTTTAGCTGAAAAATCATCGTGATTGTACTGATTGACATGCAAATCATATTTTGCTAATGCTGTATGCATAGGTAACATAACTATTATTCTTAGAAATTCACAATAATAATTAGCTCTAACTTGAAGAATTTTCATTAGATTTTAATATATATATATTTTTTTTAACCGTTTTAAAAAAATACGATCAACAAAATGGCTATCTTCGAAATTTAAAAACTTATTTGCCTAAGAAAATGTTTTAATAATTTTTGAATTTTTGAAAAAAAAAATCAAATATTATGAAATTCAATCAGAATTTTCATACTTATGACTGTGAAGGAAACTGCAATTAAATATATTGATTTTCCACAGAAATACTAAGGGTGATACGGGACTTCTGGGACAAACTGTATAGTACCTAATAGCATTTATTATAAATTCATACTAACGACAATCCCGTGTTTAATACAATAAAGAAACAAAATAATTATAATACAAAATCCCGTTTTCTATTTTTTTTGGTTGCTCAGTTCATCGATAACCTTATCTGGCATGATTATTGTATTGACCGGTGACATGCAAATAAAGCCAACACATTCAGTGACGTATTTTGTATGTTTTTTTAGGGGATGTCCAGATAATATAGGTATATACTTATTTGTTAATTGGTTGCAATATTTCTCTGTTTTACATCTACTACCACTAAGTTCATAATATACTCATCAAATACATATTGTAATGAAACATTTTTTATTTATTTTATTAAAAGTAAGAATTTTTATGTAATTTAAATCATACGTAATGTATAAAATACCTTAGTGTATATCTAAAATAATTAAATAATACAAAAATTGTATTTTCTAGGTCATAATAGTTTTACAATTAAAAATGCATAATGGATGATTATTCAAAGTCTGACGCTCATGTGAATATGTGATCCTAGTCTTAATAGGTACTTAAATAATAATAAAGCAACGAGAAAAAATGACTTAAAAATATTATGATTCTTGATTCTATATAATATGCCTAATATTAGTTTAAAAAATACTTAATTATAAAGGTTTAAATTTTAATGAATATTAATTTACGAATTATGTGCACTTGTGAAAAATAAATATTAGGCATAAATAATATAGGTACTCACCAATGACAATAATATGATAATATTACTATTTCACTGTATATATTTTTATCTGCCTTGTTTCTTCGACGACGATTAAATGAAAAATGATTCAAATTCAATTGATAAATAATAATATGTTTTAAAATAAATGTAAATGGACATTTTTAAGATCCAACGTATTAATTTATAAAAAAAAAAAACATCAATGTAATATATTAATATCTAAATATACACAAATTCCCGCTAGAAAAACAAGTAACACAGACACATGAAGGCACGGAGCCGCCAGATAAAAATATAAATTGCATATTGTATACCCTAATAGTATAATAGTAACATATTAATATACATTAGTACCTTTATAGTTATCATCATCGGTCACAATAACTTAATAATTATTACTATATATTATTTTGTTTGTTATATTCGATACCACTGGTGCTATAAGAATAACAGTTTTATAAATAATTAAAAATATAATAGGATGATAAGTACATTATTTAAAACTAAATTTATTTTATTTTCTAATTAGTTTAGGACTTTATATAATATTAAAATAGTTCATAACGAACCACATATTTTTGTTTGTCAAATTCCCTTTAAAATTTATCAAAATTTAAGCTTGAATTTTGTTTTTTTGTTTTGTTTTGGTAAACTCAGTTGGTTAAGCGTAACCGAGCTGCTTTAAACAATGATTGTAAAACGGGCCCTA
>NC_042493.1:45561791-45564457 GCF_005508785.2 Acyrthosiphon pisum
AATAGTTACAAGGTATCTAAACGTTCATCTTAGATAATTTTTCTACTAATCTAGATAAATTCATCTAGATACATTTTTTATTGATAAATATCACGAAATTGTACCAAATTTTTAAATATTTATACAGATTCTCAAACAAAGTTTATGGTTTATAAATAATGTAATTATTTTTATTTATATCATTATAATTATTATTATGTTCCTAGTGCCCAACTAAAATATACTAAAATTTATAACCATTTAAAAAATAATTGTATCTTTTTTTTATCTAGATAAAAAAGTATTTATCTTTATCTTTATCTAGATAAATATAAGTTAAGTTATCTTTTATCTCTATCTAGATATATTTGAGTTGCATTATCTTTATCTTTATCTAGATAAAAAAATACTTATCTAATCCGAACACTGTTCAGGTGTAATAGCAATTGATACGGGCAAAGTACAAAATATTTCCATGAGTTCATGAATATTTGGATAAAACTCTTAATCACTATCATCTAAAAATTTAACACAATGCTCCTAATATATTGTTACAATGGTATTTAAAAAATATTAAAAATCTATATTCACAGTTTTTTTTATACCTAAGCATTTAAAGCTCAAATCTTGATAAAATACGTAAAAGTGCAAATTATTTTGAGTTGAGAATTCATAAAAATTTTTCTTTTTAAATCTAAGATTTGACAATGTAATACAAGATTCCTCATAAATTTGTCTAATTGTCTATACCTTTATCGAAAAAAAATGTCTACAAGAAAGTCAAATTAAATTTTTATGAGCGTTTGAAGTCAATTTTTTCATTCACTCGATTTCTCACGTAGCGATTTTTATTTTGCTGTAATCATAATCGCAACTAGCTTAGCCCCCCGCGAAATAAATTATTCATTTGTTTCCTAAAATATTAATACATTTTTAATAATTAAACTGTATTTCTTACTTTTTTTTGAGGTGGGGGGGGGGGAAATGTAATTATCTAATTTGTATTTAAACTTTACAATTATTTTATATTGCCTATAGGCTATGATATATATTATGTTAAATATCATTAGCTGTATATGCCTGTTGCCTATTTTTGTTTGAAGAAAACGATTTATGTCATTTTATTGGTAAGATTATTATACATAAATTTAATGAATATGCACTAAACTTAAGTATAGAAACAGTGAATTGCGAAATAAACAAACCCGGAAAAAAATCTCTGAACCTAGGAAAAATAACCCCCAAACTACAATGTAACTGACAACTAGGTATACATGAAATTGATTGATCAATTATTTTTTAAAGGCTAATTGTGTAATAATTTAATGTAATAATTATCATATTATTAATATTTAATTACAACTTTATTATACTTATTGGTAGTATGGTATACCTACTTTTCATCAAAAAAATTAAAATATAATAAATAATTTTCAAAAATTAACAATAATATTATTTTGTTTTACATCATGATTTTAAGCAACATAATCTTTTTAAAAAATTAGTTACCTACTACCTACATTCATTGATTATTTATTTGATAATTGTTTGTATCTATAAATAAAACTTGTGAAATCGACTTGTTATAATAATAATAATTATTATTAATATTGACATTTTGCTTATCGTCAAAATATTATTAGGAAGTATAAATATTAAGAAATACCTAAGTTAAATTGTATTTCATATAGGTTAGGTACCTATATTACCTATCTACCTACCTATATATTTAAACTTTGAACATAGATTTGTTTTTTAATTTAATTGAAATTTAATTTTAAAGCCCCTCAAAAAAAAAATGTTAGCCCTAGTTGGGCCACTGGCTGTAATTCAAAAACGAATAACTGTAGATACTGAAATTTATATCACATGTTCATTTTATTAATTCCTATATTATACTTGATAACATTTTCATTATATTTTAACTCGTTTTGAGCTGTTAACGGGCATATTATAATGTTTAAATTTTTTTATTTTTTATTCTATAAATTTCAATAAAATATTATTTGTTGGGTCAAAATGTTTGATAATTAATACAATGTTCCACGTAAGTAGGTTATTCTGTAACCAAATAATTTCAAATATATAAAAACACAGTATGAAATGCCCAATATTGTAGCCATATTTAAATTGGAAATTTAGGTTCTCTATTAGTATCTAAAACGGCTGGTTAGTAAAATATAGTTTATGATGAATGCACTTTAGTAAGAGTAGTAAATACTGAAATAGGAATATAATATAAATGGGGGGGGGGGGAGTTCAGGGCCCTTAGACCCCTAGATCCGTCCATGCACACACTGCAGGGCTAAGCACGTGTCCTACTGAACGTTTAATTATTCACATCCTTATGATTTAGAGCAGTGGTGGCCAACTACGGCCCGCGGGCCAAATCTGGCCCGCCATCATTTAATATCTGGCCCGCGAAAGAAATATAATATTTTACATTTACGTAAAAAAAATTTAAGTATACATTATTTAATCCCGTATCGCCATATCGTAGCGTTTTTGTTGTTACTAAATAACAAATTAATACATTTTAAAATATAAAACGATATTTTGTATAGTTTATATTTATTTTTATATGTGTTTTAATAATTATAAAAAAAAATTATGGGCCCGCGGTAAAATTTTTTTTTTTTTTATGGCCCGAGTTAAAAAAAGTTTGGCCACCACTGATTTAGAGGAAC
>NC_042493.1:45564793-45566642 GCF_005508785.2 Acyrthosiphon pisum
AATTATTTATATGTTAGATCAATAGTAATAATTAATAACCAACATTTTAAAACCATCTAAGCCCCCATAGGTTATCTACTAAACCCATTACCATATTATGTCCATATATTATATATTACCTTAGGGCCGTATTATATATTCATAGTCTGATGCTCAAGAATAAGTATTGCCTAAGCTAAATTTGATAATTTAAAAAAAAATTAGATTAAACAATACTTATTATTAAGCATCGAATACGGTTCTAAATTATACCTATATAACTTAAGTACTACTTAATTTAGATGATTTAGATACATCAAAATTCTTAAGAAAATATCTGCTGAATAATAATTAATAAAATTGAAAATGGGAGATCAAATTAAAAAAAACAAGTTTGCATTGTCGAAGGATAGGTTGTATGAAAGTATCTAAAATATTCGAAAATATGGTCTTCAATTTCAAATATATATTAAAAAACTCCAAAAATCAGAATTTGAATACATGCATAATAATACAAACAGATAAAACATGCTTAAAAATTTACCTAATTTATTATTTTGTTTTTTTTTCTGTCTAAAAGTATATCATTAATGGCATAATTTCTAATTAGTTATCAAAACCTATATAGTTATCCGATAACATTTCTGAAAACATATTTAAGAAGATGTTTACTTGAAATTAACTTTCTAACATTTGTTAGTTAATTATTTAAGATCAATATTATCGATATTTTAAAATTAAATTGTAATTATTTATATTTATTTACTTATTTATAAATACTTAAAAGTATTTTAGCGTAAAATTTCAAAAAAGTGAAAAAGTAATTTTAAATAAACTTCAGACAAATTTAAACATGTTTTCTGAATGTTTTTCAGATAACTAGGACAGTCGCAACATTTGGACAGATTGGTACATTTTTGTAAAAAACATATCGCGAGATTGATTCGTTTAACATCAGTACTACTACTATATACATGTTAAAGTACTAATATATTTAATGATATGTGGCTGCGTACTTTGTTATGTCTAGATCCTGCCTTGTTTTCCTTTTCAAAGCAGACTCAGAAAAATACAAATAGAAATCGTATTTTTTTTTCAATTCCTCCATTAGCAATTTATTTTTAGTCAAATGCTCCAATTTTACTTTATAATACGATTCCACATAACCCATCATTCTATCTTCGCTCATTATCAATTCGTCACGAAACCTGTAACGTATAAATGTATAATATTATTTTGTTAATTAGAAGATCAACACTTATGAAAATCGTATGTTGATCATAATATTATCATTCTATAATAATAATAATTATTATGATAATAATTTATGTAATTGTACAACACATACACTCGTGTATATTTTACACGACACTTACTTTTGTGTTTGTAATAATATGTTTATAGTGATTATAGTTAATATACATATTATAAATTAATTGTTGTCTTAAGAGGACGTCACTACACCCGCATGTAGAAATTATGTACATAATAGAAAAACTGTTTTGCGGGGGACAACTTTTTTCGCACCATATTTGTTGAAATACTACCAAATTTTCACAACACGTAAAAAAGAATTTTATCAGCTACAGCAGGTTTTTTTTAAATAGCACTATCCAATCATTTTTTATAAGCAAATGAAAAAAACAAAATGTGTAGAAGCAAATAACTTTCATTAATTATTTTATCTAAAATATAGGCACAATGTTGCATAGGTAATTTTCTATTCTATATGCTCAAAAATTTTGGAGCCACTACAACAAACACTAAATAGATAAAAGTTGTCACGCGCAAAACAGTTTTACAAAGCCGTACTGGCGTAAAATCATGTACTTACAAAATAAATGTATCTTATATTTTTTTTTTTATAAAA
>NC_042493.1:45568210-45570855 GCF_005508785.2 Acyrthosiphon pisum
TAAGCACTGAATAAGCACTTAAAAATATTAAAAAAGCGTGTATCAAAAACTATCAACATAATTTTTTTATATTATCGTTTAGTTTTTATATAAAACGTACAAGAATTTCATCTTTAAAAAAATCAAATACTTTCAGACTTTTTTAGTTTTTAAAAACATTTAAACTTCTTTATTGTACCTACTTTTTATATATTTCTAAAAAATAAATTTAAAACTGTTTGAGTAGAATAACTGTAAAAAAAAATTAATATTTTGGCCGGTTAGTATAGATAAGCGAGCAAATGCGAGTCCCGGTGTTTATTATAGGAAGGTACTAGAAAATATGATACAAAGGAGAACAATTAATTTTAGTTCTATAACCTATTTCCTGTGAGTTGACCCACTTTTTTTTTTTTTGCGTACGCAGAGTATGATGAAAATATAGTATTGTGACAATATAGTTCACTGTAGTTCTACAGTTTCACATCGTGAAACACCACGGTGAATACGTAGTGAACTATATCGTCACAACATATTAAATAGGTACATCATATACACTGCGTGCGCAAAAAAGAAAAGTGGGTCAACTTACGGGGAGTATATTTTACCTTAAATTAAAACAAAAAAAAAACAGAAATTAAGTAACATATCTAGGTTTTTGTTAGTGGCAAGTGTCATCATAAATCATAATGAAGCAGACATATGCAAAAAAGCAAAAATAACCAGAGAAACTGGAAATAAGCATATTTTTAAAAAAATCGTTGAAAATAGCAAAAAAAAAAAAAAACATACACTTCCATAGCACTCTGCTACATTTTATGTCAATAACCATAAAAAAAATAAGCAAATAATATAAGTCCCGAGCCTTCGAATATATTAATATAATAATCATATTTTACGACTAACACAATATTATATTATATATCTATATCTATCTACCTATCGGTGATGACGAGATTAGTAATTGCATTTAAATAAAAGCCATAGCGAAGCTCTTAAATCACTTGTGACGTAACATAATTCAGTATCCTTACTGGCGTTGTCAAATACACTTAGGCATCTGACATACAAACTCAAATGAAGCTGCATTTTTAATCATGGCATTTTAAAAACCCGGGCGCGAGTGTTCAAATCACCTACCTTTGTCATGGCCGGTATGTACCAGATAATTGAATCACTTTTATAAACATTATTTTTATCATTCTTGACTTTTCAAACTGAATATATTAGAAGACAAATACCTGGTACCTATATATAGGCTGTATTAGCCATTATAGGTATACAATTTTTTTATACTTATAAGATGTATTTATATTCGATAATAATTATATAATATATAGGTACCTACTACGTATTACGAATACAATATATATTATATTATATATAAAGGCTTACATTAACAAACGCGGAGAAAAAATAGTATTTTGCGTAATAATTATTAAAATTCGGGAGTGGCACAGGCGAATAACTGAATTTGTAAGCCAGACGCGAGCCTTACAAATAGATTAGAGACGAATAAATGCTTCTTATGCACCTGGTTATAGTGGCTATTTGAGTGGGTGTGTTGTGAACAAATAGATAAGATAAGGATGAATAGGCTACTCCTATACTAAAAAATAGGCCGTTTTCAGGCATGGGCCAGTTTGAATGGCTTATTACTTTTGGTTTATTTATATATTTATTCATAAATTATTATTACTACAATACTGAGTATTTTCCCTAAAATGTAAGTATTAAACAATTTAAACTTTCAAGAAACTACAAGTGTGTAAAATGTATAACTCGTAAGGTGTATTGGCCACAGGTGTCCGTTTTAATATTTAATAAAAATTTGTTTACAATGTATACCATATATCTATTATCTTTTTATTGAGAAATGTTATATTTTACTAAGCTATTATGTACTGGTCATAGAAAATAATTATATGTATAATCGTATAATCATAAAAATTATTATTATATGCCAACTTATTATTTTGTTTTTTAGAAGACAACTATCATCGATGACGTAAATAATAAAACTATGTCGAATACAAAGTTAAAGTACATAAGATTTTCAGAGTATAAAAATATAAATTTCTTGGTAGATAAATTTATAATTACATAGGTAGGTGGGGGAAGGTGGGGCAGTACCGTATGGTTAAGCTTCCATGGTTTATGAATCATGTAATTTTTAACATAAATCATTTTTTTTTAAACTGATATGTTTTTTATCTAAAAATGTGTGTAATTTGTATTATAATTTTTTTTGGTAAAATACGAATTTACCAAAAACCTGGGGTAATACCGTATGGACTCTAAGCATAATAGGACATGGCTTATATATCATATAAAAAATTACTTTTTTTTTTTTTTTTTTTTTTTTTCCAGTTTTGAACCGACGGCGCCGCGGGAATTGCTTGCGCATTACTTCCGCGACGCCGCCGTCGTTTATTGAAGTAAACAACAATATATATACATACGTGGGGGGTAGACGGGACAATTCCCCGACTTACCCCTCTTTATACATGACATAACATAACAATTTACAAATTGGTGGGATGTTCGTCTTTTGGCGGGCCGACCGGAGTCCGCCGCCCTAGCAGTCTCGTACTTGTCCGTATGGTCTTCTTCGTCCTTACGATGCGGTGATCGTCATCCCTCCCGTGGTGTCACAAGTGGGGGGG
>NC_042493.1:45570905-45572771 GCF_005508785.2 Acyrthosiphon pisum
AAATTATAGTGTTTTGATTTATTTTTATTCAGTGAGCGTGTGACTACCTAATGTCCTAGTACCTACATACTTATTTAGATTTTATGCGTTTTACGAAATATCGCGGAAACAGTGTAATCGCTACCACTACCATCCTCAACCGTATAAAGTGGCAACTTCTCACCAACCAGCATTTATAATTTTGTACATTGCTACACTCTACAGTATAGTTTTCTTACACTCGCCGATGAGTTTACTCGTATGAGTTGTAAGCGTTTATTTCCTGTTTTAGTATTTTCATGTGAGGTATAGGTAGGTTACTACTGTACACATTATTCATATTTTATTTTAACAATGCCGAAAGAAAAACAAACAGTTGCGGGCCGTTTGCAAAATTTTGTGGAGGAATTTGAATTTTTTAAATTTATGGATTAATTCTTATTATTTTAAAACTTTTTCATGATTTTTTTACATAATTCATATTTTGAGTGCATAATTTAAAAATGTTAGAGCATATAAATGCATATTTTCGAACTTTTCAGTGCATATTTTAATGCATATTTTGACAATTTTTAGTGCTTTAATGCATGCTTATTTATGCATTTTTTAGTGCATGAAGTAACGAGCCCTGCTTATTACGTATATTAAGAAATATTTTTCTCCTGAGTTCTATGTATGATATTGATGTGATTCAAACACCAGTATTATATGAACTTGTTATCTATGATTTGGGACGTGACTATGATCGCGCGTATGCTCTCAAAATCCCTACATCCGTAGGAAGAGTACATATTATTATAGTCAATATTCGAAAACGAATGTAATTTAAGTTAATGAGCATTTATTATTATACATATTACATTTTAAATAGACAGTTGTATATAACTGTGTAATAATACTATATCTGGCCCAGTGGTGGATCTGAAGCTCATTTAAGGAGGAGGCGAATTGGTATCATAGAATTTTAATTTATACATATTAGTCAATAGACATCAGCTGTTAAATATAAAAAAAAAATTAAAACGTATAAAAATTCAACAGTCTTTTATTCAATATTAAATAAACAAATGTATTAATAATTTATTTGAGCAACAATTGTATGGTTCTTTTTTCACCAGCCAAAAATCTGTCAATGATTTTTTCCACATCAATTCTTATGTCCCTATGAGTATTGAGTAAAGCTAAGCCAGTTAATCTTTCCTCACCCATGCGTGACCTCATCCACGTTTTTAATCTAATAAACAAAGCAATAAGCAAAATACTAAAAGCAGGAAAGCATAACATGGTTAATGATTATTAGCTAGGCAGGAAAGTTATAGAAAGTAAAATAGCTAAACACACTTAACATTTTAAAATATACATTAATTTTAAAGATCTGCTTTAGATTATAATTTATAAATGAGGCAGTTTAAACAAAAATATTTTATAATAAGCTCAAATATTAAGAGGACACTACACCCGCATGTGGTGCTTCCGACTTACAAAATATGTATAGGTACAACACAAAAAAAACTGTTCTGCGTGGGATAGAACCACACAGGCTGTAGTAAAAGTAAAGACATCAAATTGATAGACAATATAGTTCAGAACATTATATGTGAAATATCATTATTTTTTTTGATATGCCTTATACGAAAAAAAGTTCTTATTATTTCAAAATCCATTATTTTTTGTTTTTTTTTCAAACTTTAATAACTTTTTCTGTAATTCCGATATCGAAAAAATAAAATAAAAATGATATTTCACAGGAAAAGTTCTCTTTTTTATGTGGTGACAATTTAAAAATGTAAAAGTCAACAATGAAAATAAAGTATTCAACACTCAATATTAAAACTGAGTTATTTACCACAGTCACAGTGAACAAAATATTTAATTTATTTTATAAAA
>NC_042493.1:45573914-45575505 GCF_005508785.2 Acyrthosiphon pisum
TTTTATCTAGCATTATCGTGTATTAAAAGAAAAATAAACTTTTAAAATGCAGTATCTCCATAAGGAAACTTTTTATTATAGATGGTACACATTCATATGAATTAAAATTTAAAACTATTTCCTGAATTAGTGTACAATGCACATTCCACCTATTGAAATATCACACTAATAAATAAAATAAAATAATGTTAATTGCATTTGTATGTTTATCTTAGTAAATTTAATTATTCAAATTAAAAAAAAATGCATATAAAAGTTTGTGTTTACTGATAAAATATGATAGTAACAGTTAATGCAAATATTAAAATAATGATAACCACATAATAATTGAAGTTAGTACCAAGGTTAGGTCTGTCTATCTGACAAATCTCAATAAATGCTTTTGACCAAAACATCTGGTAAATGGCGTGTATGACAGTCATACAACTGTCTAGACACGAGCATTCACTGATTAAAAAATAAAGTGGACATACTGCAAATCCGTTTTAGATAAGATTACTAGGTAAATATGTAGTATTTACATTGAGAAATTATTATACTAGTAAAATAAGCAGTATCTCCATTGGATATACTGCTTTATTCTCTAGGAAATGCTATATGCATGTACATACTGCGTATTTCCCTAGTATTTGACAATAATTTGGTCGATACGACATTTTATAATGCATTTTAAAGGCATTTTTAGTGGAATTACGTTGTTTTTCATAAAAAAAAAAAAGAAGCGGAATTATACAATTATGCTGAATATGAAATAACCTCAAATTTGTAAATTTGGCACTTACTGCTTATTCCACTAGGAGGGCAGTATAGGTTAACTCAGTTAACCTATAAACAGTTAATTAAAAGTTAATACACACTTTTTATTAAGTTAAAAAAAAGTAAATTTGTTTATACAACACTAGACTACTTAATTTTTACCAACCCAAAACTTAATCATAGACCATAGTGTTTATACTTTATTCAGTATTTCCATATTAATTAGATTCGAATGATATACATTTTTTACTTAAAGCAATTCACGGTTAATATTTTTTGACATGAAAACGAAATAGACTGAAATCAGGGGCGGAATGGGCCACTGTGCTACTGTGCATTTTGTATTACGTAATAATATGCTAGTCTATGTATGTATATATTTTTTTTTATATGATATATATGATAAATCGCTGTTTAGTGTGCTATTAGTGGTCGACTTCCTCTGGGGAATACTGTAAAACATATATTCTTAAAATAGTTTATAGTTATTACAATATTGAGTCTATAATAGCCTAGACAGTAGACACTATGATAGTATGAATGCACGATACGAATTTCCTTCTTATTCCCACGATTTTGGTGATGTCGTGTACTCGCATATCTAAGCTGGTGTATGCAATTATTTGTTAATTTTATTCAGTGTAGAATTAAATATTTAAATACTGCTATAATTTAATACATAATAAATTATGGAAAAAAAACCAAAAGGTGGAGCTGAAAAGCTTCGTTTAAAAAAAATGTAAATGCTATTCGTTAATAAATAGTTATTTTACTATTGTACTATTTATTATAGATGCTACAGATGTATTTTAAGTATGAACAGTTAAGTTAAGTA
>NC_042493.1:45575605-45576901 GCF_005508785.2 Acyrthosiphon pisum
TAAAGTAAAATTGGAGCATTTGACTAAAAATAAATTGCTAATGGAGGAATTGAAAAAAAAATACGATTTATATTTGTATTTTTCTGAGTCTGCTTTGAAAAAGGAAAACAAGGCAGATCTAGACATAACAAAGTACGCAGCCCACATATATTTAAATATATTAGGTACCTTTAACATTGTAATATAGGTAGGTAGGTACTGATGTTAAAGGAATTCAATCTCGCCTATGTTTTTTACAAAAATGTACCAATCTGCCAAATGTTGCGACTGTCCTAGTTATCTGAAAAACATTCAGAAAACATGTTTAAATTTGTCTGAAGTTTATTTAAAATTACTTTTTCACTTTTTTGAAATTTTACGCTTAAATACTTTTAAGTATTTATAAATAAGTAAATAAATATAAATAATTACAATTAAATTTTAAAATATCGATAATATTGATCTTAAATAATTAACTAACAAATGTTAGAAAGTTAATTTCAAGTAAACATCTTCTTAAATATGTTTTCAGAAATGTTATCGGATAACTATATAGGTTTTGATAACTAATTAGAAATTATGCAATTAATGATACTTTTAGACAAAAAAAAAACAAAATAATAAATTAGGTAAATTTTTAAGCATGTTTTATCTGTTTGTATTGTTATGCATGTATTCAAATTCTGATTTTTGGAATTTTTTAATATATATTTGAAATTGAAGACCATATTTTCGAATATTTTAGATACTTTCATACTCCTATCCTTCGACAATGCAAACTTTTTTTTTTTAATTTGATCTCCCATTTTCAATTTTATTAATTATTATTCAGCAGATATTTTCTTAAGAATTTTGATGTATCTAAATCATCTAAATTAAGTAGTACTTAAGTTATATAGGTATAATTTAGAACCGTATTCGATGCTTAATAATAAGTATTGTTTAATCTAATTTTTTTTTAAATTATCAAATTTAGCTTAGGCAATACTTATTCTTGAGCATCGACTATGAATATATAATACGGCCCTAAGGTAATATATATATGGACATAATATGGTAATGGGTTTAGTAGATAACCTATGGGGGCTTAGATGGTTTTAAAATGTTGGTTATTAGTTATTACTATTGATCTAACAATATAAATAATTTGTAAAAATTATACTAATATAAATACTACATAATTATTATTATCTACATCTATCTAATATTACACATAGTTTATAGTTTTGTAAAACCATTTTAAAGGATTATTATTCTTAGCATAAACATTTTAATAACTGAAAAACTATACTCATTACAATTTCCACTAAATAATTT
>NC_042493.1:45577001-45586317 GCF_005508785.2 Acyrthosiphon pisum
ATAGTACCTAATCAGGGGCAGACTGGCAGATCGGGTGATCGGGAAATTTCCCGATGGTCCAGTCGAATAATCGAATTATGGGGCCGGACAATTTGGTTGTACAAGTTACTTATTACGGTTTTTAGATTATAATAATAGTTTTTGGTCTATTTAAAATATATAGAATATAACATAAATAATACGTCAATACGAAAATCATCGTACCCACCTAATAATTTTATTTCGAAAATATCATAAGTTTTAAAAAATACCAAAATATCACTAATTTAATGAAAAATGTTAATGTAATTAATATAATCATACAGTCAAATATATTTTAATTTTTGATCTCATTTCAATAACTTGGTGTGACATTATTTGTAGACTAGAAATATTTAACTAATTTAAATATTTGAAGTTATAGATACTAATATTAATTTATTATATGAGTACTTACCTAGGATATAACGGCAGTTTAAATATTACAGTCAATACTATAATGGAAACTATAATTGAGGATTAAAATATGTTACTTATTACTATAACATTGTCATAAAATATATTATAAAGGTTATAGGTATATAATATAGTTGTATTCCTGAAAATGTTCAATGTTTCTAAAAATGGGATTCAAGTAGGTATGTAAATTAACGCAGATAGGAAATTAAGCATAGATAAAAATGAATATAATATATATTTGCGTGTCATAAATAAAATGTAAAGCATAACTTATACACTTTCATGGTCTTCAAATCGGCTTCTTTGTATATTATAATAAGTTCAATAAAAGATTGTTAAGCTTGTTAATCAACAATTATATGATGAATAAAAGACCACGGTGGATGGTTGCATTGTTTTTGTTGATGTCGGTATTTGTTTTATTAGTATAATAAAATCACGTTATTTTTTATGACTGTTTTATAAGTTGAAACAAAGCTTAAAGTATTGGTTAGTAAGTACCCACAATACTACAATACTACATTATAGTTATTATTTCAACAATATAAAGAACTATCGTAAATACTAAGATATTTATTGCTATAATGTCAGAATGTTATAAGTCATTAATAATTATAAATATTACCAGTTTTAATCTACAAAAATCAATTTTTTTTCTCTTTTCGTGCACGATTTCATCATAGTTTAATTTACTAAATATTTAATTTATTGAATCTGAAGATTTATTCGAATTAGATTAGGGTCTCTATTTTTATCTTTACTCTATAGACTCTACAGAGTAAATGTTTCTAAACTATTATTACTGCACGTGTTTTTGCGGCATTCCTCAAGATCGACTGAACGAACCACTTTCATAATGATAATACGTTACCTTGTCTATGTCATAAACGATGTGTACCTAAAATGTATTTTCACGTTAATTATACTCAACTGGTAAACGTTTTATTTTTTATATTTTTTCTCGAAAGTGTCATTAATGGATGGCTGCTCTCATCAAACGTAACTTGTAATATATAATTTATTGTAAACTGTTATTATTATTAATATTTATAATATTAATAATTGTTTTGATACCTTATATGTATATTCTGTATCACATTTATCTATTGTGCCTAAGGTATAGATTGTAAATTTCTCTAAAAATAAAAAAAAAAATAAATATTTTTTCTTTAAACATGTCCACAACGATTAATATGAAGCATAATATTGGTTTTATTTTATTTTTATCTGTCATACGCATAATTAAAACTTGATCCCGAATTTGATAGTATACGGTGTCTCAATGAGTAGAATATAATTAGGTACCTACTTCATTTCTCATCAAAATAATATATGATTTTCATGATCCTCACATTGGTTGGAAAATGATTTAATTTTGTTACCTATTGTTTTTATTTTTATTTTTTTTATCTAATTTACATTAAAAAAATTTAATATTTGAACTCAATGGTAAACGGGCGATGTATTAAATATGTAAATATATTTTACGTGTATATCATAATAAAATGGGTAAGGGAAGTGAGATAAAGTTAACTTTATCGGATAATAGGTATTGTCTTAATCCTTTTACGTTATGATGTGGTCAAAAACGTTGCGTACAATAAATTATGTCATTGTATGATTGCAGGAACCATCTCGAATACAAAAACTAGGTCTATCGTCCCAGTGGATTTAAATTAATTTGTGCATTGGAACGCAAAGATATTGAGTGATTTCTACCAGGAAATGAATAACACCATCAAGGCATCGATATATGAAAATATTTCTTGAGAATGGAAAGAAGCAGTAACAGCTGTTTTATGGAATGAGGAAGTTGGAGCCTGGCTTGACTTCGATATGATAGATAAATAAATAATGTAAAGAGAAATGTCTTTTATCCTAAAAATATATTACCGCTATGGACTGGTAGTTATGTAAAAAACAATACTGATTACCTTATAACAAGGGTTTTAAACTATTAACATAAAAATATTATTATAATTATATCAACTTGTTATTTATACAATTTAGGTATTAGGTGTTTAGGTGTTAGTTATAATGCATAAGGTAGTATGTTTTATGATTTTAAAAAATATTCATTATGTTTTTGTTGTTTATATTATTTTATTTGGTTTGTTACATTTTGACAGGTCAGTCAATTCAATTTTTATTTTATGTTTATATCTAAGAGCTTACAATTATTTTTTTTTTTTTTATTTCTATTTTTTGATATGCTTTTTATTTTGTTTTGTAATTGACAAGTCAGTCAATTAGGTCTAATAGGGTCTTAGATCAATTAATCAATAAATAATAAAATTTCCCAGGATATATATGTGTACCTATATTATGATAATCCTAAATGTAATAAATAATTATGTATTGTACGTAAATGCATAGTGTTGCTCACAGGCAACAAAGTCAAAAACCTGTTTTTTAGATACTTAAAATACCAAAAACATTTTTTTATCATTTTTCCCTTAATAAGGAATAATATAGTGAATCAAAAATAAAAAATCGAAAACAAAAAAAAAAATCATGCATTGTAGGGTTAAGACTCCTGGGGGCATACCCTCAGGACAACCAAATGTGTGCACAAACAGTTTGATTGGTCTGCAGGACAGTAATTGAAAATGGTTTAGGTGGTTTAACTGATAGGCAACGTGAATTGTAGACTGTACATTTTTTTAATACTTGTTACTACATCTGCAAACTTATTTAAATAATCATATTGTCGATGGTTATCGTGTATACTAATTCGCCAAATGTGTTGACAGTATCGAGTGGATCAAGTTGGCTAAATTGGATTGAGTTCAGGCGAGTATCTAATCCAGGATGGAATTGAATGGACAAATAGAATGGTGTTAGAATTTCTCCAAATATACAATTCCACAACCTCCATGGACAATTGGAATGTAACTGTGCCACTCTTCAATGATAAATTGAAGAAACTAATAATTTTAAAGAATATAAATAATAAAAATAAAATAGATAATAATTGATGTAAAAACAAATTAAACAATAATATAATATATAATATAAAAAGTATAATGCATTTGATTACCTTGAATCAAACTACAATCGAAAGAAAAATCTAAATTTGTATTTTTAATACAAGATGATACTATTATATCCATATTTTTTTGCAACTTACTTGTTCAACTCAAATTATAAATATAGTATAATATTAATCAACAAACAAGCAAAATTCAAATTTTGATAAATAATTTTAGTAGGCTTGTAATAGTCTGTCAATATTTGATTTTAAATGAAACGTTATCGTATAGTTGTGAGTAATTAAAATTTATTTTGAATTTATTTTTTGATGGTTATTACTTATTAGTGGATGGTTAGAATACTTAAATGTGACGTCAGTCTTAGATTCTTAGATTGAATTTAACAATTTTGTTATAAATATTCATTGAATCAGACATTGATTTTGTTCACATTTCCAAATTGGTAAGTTAATTTAACAAATATCTGGAGCTAAAAAATAAGTGATAACACATTAACAATAGAAATTTATTGTTTCAATTTGCATCAGAGCATATTATACCATGAAATATTAAAATTAGGAAAAAAATATCTACCTATGCAAAAATGGTTTTTATTCATATTATTATCTAGACAAATTACCTAGATATGAAATAAATTTTATTTGAGTAGAAAATAGATATATGAAGGGTAACTTTAAGATTAAAATGGAAATTATTTTTGATATAACATTGACATTCATGTACAGTTTAATTTTGAATGCATCACCTACACATAGGTATAGTAAATTAAATATTTTATCATATACCTCGGAGTCAGTCAAATAAAGTATTGAGTAAAAGTATTGAAATACTTTTTAAGTATAAAGTAGGTAATAAAATACGTATATTCAATACGTCTTTTGAAAAAATTATTTGGATCAATTATTTTAAATACTTCCTTAAAGTATCTGTATTTATAAAAAAATAAGTAGGTATCACCATACTTAATGTTTTTATTAGTTAATATATTTTCTATTTTGATTTCAATCGTGTAAAATAAAATATATTGAGAATTTATATAATAGGTAGAAGGTAAGTATATTTTTTATTGTACCTAAACTTAAATACTCAACCTCAAAAAATAAACTTCAACAAAGAAAATAGATGAGTGTTTCATATATACATATATACAATTGGTTTTAAGTATCGGAAACTATAGGTAAGTAATATTATTATTAATGTATTATTAAATTAATTAAATGAAATATAAAATTTTTTGTTTATAAAAAATATTTTATGTTTGATTGAGGTTTTATGAGTTTTTTTTTTATACATATTTTATATAAGTACATTATTTATGAACTTATAATGTAATTTAGCACTACTAGGCTATCACACAAGTTCTCTCAGTGGGGCCTGTTATTTTGTAATTACGCAATATGTTAATATAGGTAATAAAAATATATTACGTACATTTAAATTGCCTTAATTTTTAATATTTGTTGAATATAACAAAAAATATAAAAAATAACCAAGACCGCTTCGGCCATTTCTGTATAAAGGTATACGCCGCCGCCGCGCCGTGTATCTTGTGACGTCACGCGCCTATCTCGCCTATATGTTTTTAAATGATACATTTAATGTTTAAAATTACAAAATGTTTATTGGGTAACACACATACCCATGCACAGCCATAATTAACGATAAGTAACGACGCACTTTTTCGTACAGACTTTAACTTTAGATGTAGGTACACAAATAATATGATCACAAATTGCTGATACGTAAATCATTTTTGATTCTAAATCATACCTTGATTCTTGTTGCATGATTAATTAATTTAATTTAATTACATTTATAATTTTTCCCTTGACCAAAATATTTTACCTGTATCATTTAAAAATATTAATGAACATTTATTGTACTTACAAATTTTTTAACATTTCAAAACGTGTTTTATAAAATCAAAAATGTAATTTATTAAAAATTAAAAATAGACTCATAATTAATTTTAAGAATATTTATCAAAAACATTTCACAAAGGTAAAATGAAAAAAGGATAGATTAATGGCTGATAATTAAATTAAAAATACTGTTAATATTGTTTTTTGACAATAATACATTATAAATAAATACATCAATGATTTCTCATTTACACGAGGTTATTTTTGAAATGTATCGACCATTTCTGACCAGTGATTGATGTTGATTTTTGGAATTAATTGGGAACTACAGAGGTGCAAATCAGCCATTTCAGGTATCAAAAATACTTTTTTCTGCATCATTGTGACATTATTGCTGTTATCACAAAAGATTCTGGCAAGCGTCACTTTTCTGATTTCTGTCAGTTGATCTTAAATATTATAAAAATATAGTTAAAATCAAGATCATTCATAAAAAATATTTCAGATTATATACTAACATTCATTGAATATATTCGGTAAATCGTAAAAATATCTATCTGCTATTCTAGTTCTTATAAACTGTTCTCTAATGATACATCTCATCGTTGGGCCAACCATTGAGTCGTCTTCGTGTTTCTCAAACAATAAACCTACAAATAGCTCTATATCTCTCCAATGATTGTATTGTTTCAATAGTCTATCAGTTGACTAAATATTATAATATACATAAATAAAATAATCACTATATAATTATTTAATATTGCAAATATTTTTAAACTTACCCCTTCAACCATGATCCGGGATAAATCTTGTACACTTCTTATAGCTTTTAGTCGACAATATTTTCTAAATTCTGTGTAGCTTGGTATACCATGATCGCGGCTTCGTTGTATATCCAAGCTGACAATGTCCATTCCAAACAAGTTGTTTGGATGAACACTGTTTAAGTAATTTGTAAGCTGAAAAAAATTTAAATCACTTATCTTAAAATATATAAACGTTTATTACAGTCTGTTAAATGGATTATTTCATCGTCATCTATGAGTTGTAAGAATGTCATTGCGTTATATTGATTGTATTTCAAAAACCTACCGTTTGAGTAAATAGCATATCGATTTTTTGTGTATTCTGCGTAGATAGCCCTCTGACAAGCTGATCCATGTAATTTAATAGTAATCCAGTTGGTCGGTTGTAATGTTCCTTCAGCGAAAGATTTGCGTTGATCACTCGGCCTTCCGTATATAAACTAAACAGAAACGTAGATAAATAAAAATTAATAAATATAAGTATGCGAAATGTGATGATTCTCTTTACAAACAGAAGCAAAGCAATCGACATATTAATTTTATATTGTTGTGTACATTATCAATTTTGAGGTGGGCACATATACTGTTGAGTTTACAATGTAGACAGTCGTCAATATAATTGTATTTAAGGGGGTAACAAATTCATTGGTTTGTTCCAATTTGTTGATAAATCATATGTGAGATAATACATAAGACATATGTCCTTCACTAATCGTTTAACTGTGATTGCTAGGATAGGTTATACAATTATGAATAAATTAATGAAACATTATAATATAATATAAAATGTTAAAATGTAGTCAAACATCAGTTGAATGATCCAATGTTATAATATTTTTTTATATATTTTACAAATGAAAAATTGTAAGTAAAACATTTAAATATTATATATCTTATATGGTTTAATTTGAAAACCAAAATATTTAATACTGTCACAGTTATTTTATATATCTATTAAATTACTAAACTTGTTCATTTAAAACCGTCACAGTTATTTTTTATATCTATTAAATTACCAGACTTGTTCATATTTATTTGTCAAACCATCAACCAGAAATAACCTACAAATACACGATCATAATAATAATATAATTATATCAGGTTTGCACGAACCTTATGGTGTCGCTAATCATGGAATTAGCGAACGGTAATACTGCGGTTGCAAAGCTGTTGCTGACGCTCGGGTCGGTAGTCTCGTTGTACGCATTACTGTAGCCTTTTGTCGACGGTTCAAGACCGTTCCGCTTGGTGTAGTTTTCCCCGAGCAGTGCTGGCAGCCACTCATTGTAAGTGATGTGTTGTATGGATGCTGTAACGATTTTCCTGGCCTCCTGAAAAATACGTTCGTCGTCCCAGTGCGGGTTGACTTGTGACAGTAGTTTGGCCAACCGGTTGTGTTCCCTCATCCACAATGTGTGCATGACCGTCAGTTGGGGAAGCGCGTTTGCCCGGATATCACCTGCCCTATAACAAGTACCACTGCCATACTGACAGGCGTTTGATTCGGTGTCTTCCAGCGGCATATACTGCGACTGTACCGGGTCGCTTTGGCTGTCGATATCGAAGCCCATGCTTGTAAATAGTTGGCCGCCCGAGTTGGTCCTCAACGACCACGTCCGTTTCGCCGACGAACCGTATATCATCGACCCATCTAAATAATGAGTAGCTTGGTTCATCTGCAATTATTTACGTAATTTTAATTATCATAACCACCATAAATATAAGTTTATGGTTTTGGAATTATCTTATATGGCTCCTACTTGTTCCTTGGGTCCAAAAGTACAATCGGAACTCAATGCTGGCACCGAACGCACGTAGTTCATACAACGAATATTGTTTCTGAAAAATGGATCTTCACCCGACATCTTCACTTGCATGCACAACTCATTCGTGTGCGAAGGAGAGAGCTCTTTCCGGCCATCTGAACAACAGCTCACCGATTTATTACGTTTCACTAAGGATTTAATATTAATTTGCATGCATTAATAACGATCAATCAATATATGTGATTATGTGTTAATCCTACTCAATATAGACATTGCCGTGTGAGAAAGATCATGGCCTATAAAAATTGTCCAGTACGCCATTGCCATCGTTTTGAAGTCATCTTGTGAGTGCTCGTCTTTGACAAATTCAACGCTCAGATTTCTAGGACTGGTTAAGGAATTTGAAAAATTAATTTCTGTATGAAAGGTAAATAAAACCAAATCATTAAATACGCACAAAGGTAAACTATAATATTATAATAATTACCATAAAAACTATACTCATAGTTATTAAACAGCAAACGTTTATAAGCTGTGGTTGCTTTTCCCGCGTACCAACGTTTCAAGTTGTTACAAGAACCGTCAGGAGTACGATACTTTATGTTCATTCCGATGCATGCAGTTTTATTGTAATACATGGACAAACAAATTTTACCCAATGATGTCTTGTCTAGTTTCACTTTCGATAAGTCTATGGCACATTGTGCTCCAACACTATCAAGATAATTTAAATGGTCGTTAAATTTATGCATATTATTAAATATATTTTTGTATATACACTTGACATTCTCTATGTGTAATAGAGGTGGAAAATTCAGAAA
This sequence comes from Acyrthosiphon pisum, assembly GCF_005508785.2. NCBI lineage: Eukaryota > Metazoa > Arthropoda > Insecta > Hemiptera > Aphididae > Acyrthosiphon > Acyrthosiphon pisum. The sequence continues at coordinate 45,585,688 of NC_042493.1, forward strand.
TAGTTTGAGCATGCCTATATAATGAATAATGCTCTTCGGAAAGCTGAGATTCGATCAATAGTCCATACTCCGGGCTTCCAATATCCATATTTAACTCAGAATGATCATTATATTCATCCATATAAAGTTGTTCCATATAGTAGACAGCTTTTTGAATATGATGATCTATTTCTTTGGTTTTTAGATGTAGGTACCAGTCGGTTTTATTTATCATCAAACCATCTATACAAACCATTTAATCATTGTTACCATTTTGAATGAAAAATAATCAAAACTAAAGGTATAGTTATTATTTATACCTTTAAAAAAGAACTGAGCTCGACCTCTGTAACATGATGGTAGGAATACCAACATACAAATCCACAGATGTATGAATATCGAGGAATTCATTCTGCTAATTATAAACTGTAATATTTTTTAAAACAATATTTAATTATTAACTATAAATGTTACTCTATATATTTTAACTATTTAAAGAGCTGTTATATAGAATGCACTCAAATATAGTGTACTGGGGCTTATTCTAAAGCGTAATTTGGTAATCAGTTTTTGGCGTAATTATTTTTCGAAATCATAAGGACATCAATCTACTAATTCCTTTAGCCTATAGGTCTTTTAAACGGTTTCCTA
>NC_042493.1:45586367-45595448 GCF_005508785.2 Acyrthosiphon pisum
ACGCTATAGTATCAAAAAAATGTAAATATGGATAGCAAAATAATATGTATGCAGTTATTTTAAAAATACCAGCGACCACTTTAACGACGAGTGTCGTTATAATTTATATGTGAGAACCTTCTATAATTTATCTACCGCGTAATATACCGCGTTTATATGCAGCTGTTAATGCGCATTGATTTAATGCGTATTGAGTTAATCCGGGAGTTGGGTGCATATAAACGCATTTTTAATTCGCATTAAACTAATGTGCATTTATTATTTAATTCGATTCGTCAAATCGAATTAACTCTTACTCCGGGATTAAGAAATACATGTGAACGCTTTAATGCGTATTAATTTTTTCGCGGGAATTAAAAAAAAAAAAAATGTTATAATTGTTTTGGTCATGGAATACAAAGTATAAAACATGGACTAAAAAACATTCGCATTAACTTACAATTTTACCCGACCTCTAATCTTGAAATTTTAGGTGCATATAAACTCGCTCCCTAATGCGCATTAAATCAATGCGAATTAACTGCTGCATATAAACGTGGTAAATTACGCGGTAGATAAATTATAGAAGGTTCTCACATATAAATTATAACGACACTCGTCGTTAAAGTGGTCGATGGTATTTTTAAATTTTCTTTTTGTTCTAGGCTTACAATGTTTTGTACAATGTAATTTAGAAAGTTTATATGAGTGATCACTGATCGTAGACTTTCTGGACACTTACTTAATTTATCGATTCAAATATTTTAGTACCTTAGGAATATTAAAGTTTAAATTTTAACACTTGAACAGTGAGTTGGACATTTAAAAAAAAACATTTTAAAATAATAAATTTTATTAAGCGGGGGACGCTATAGTATCAAAAAAATGTAAATATGGATAGTAAAATAATATGTATGCAGTTATTTTAAAAATACCAGCGACCACTTTAACGACGAGTGTCGTTAAGTGAGAACCTTCTTATTTACCTATAAATAAATTATTGGTAGGTACTCACCGTAACTTGAATTATATTGTTTAATGGACAGATTCTTATCTTTTGACTGCTATCGCGTCACTGAAATTGTATTAATTGTGTCGTTGAACACTGAAAATACTCATCCGATTAAGATTATTTAACCCATCACGTTATGACGGAGATACAGTTCTACATGCAGTAAGTAGCAGTAAATGTACCTATTTTCTTGCCGGGTGGATACGTCGTCGATGCACTGATGCTGTGGTTTCCAGTTGTTTCCAGTTTCCACTGTCGGCCAACGTGATATCAGGCGAACGACGATTCTATTGGTTTCACGACCACCCCCCTCCCACCATAGGTATCAACCCTACCAGTTTATTTCCAAACAAACACACGTACAATAACATCAGAATTTAGCCTTTGAGTCGTGGGTTGCGGCGACCAGTTTTTTTCTCGGTATTTTTGGTCGAGCCGATACTGATACTCCGAGTTTTGTATTGATATCGGAAAGCAGGGATTCACAAACTGGTTAAATGGTACTGCTGTGTGTGTATTTGTATTATATAATTTATACTATTCGAGCAGTAGCATACGTAAGCCGAATAATAAAAACGTTGGCCTATAGATTATTTGGAGCTGATTTCAGGTTCAAATTCATGAGAAAACTGATGAGAAATTTGTAGTTACCCAATTTATAAATGGAGTTAAATGTGTACACGAATTCTTTATATGAGCAATATTGATTTTTTCTTTAGCAATATTAAGTTAATTTTACATAGAAATGTAACAGCAGCACTGACTATAATAATTCATATTTTAAATTAATAAATGATTAAAAAACTGTTGGACTATGTATAAAACGGTATAGGGGGGAGAGTCCTAAGCTTCCATATTTGCGTCTATGCATTTTACTTATAATGTAATAATATAATAGAAATTGTATATAATATAGCCAATATAGGTATTATGAGTAGGTAACAAAAATATATTAGTATTAATACGATTACAATGTGTTCCTGGAGGAAGTGACCGGCCGACGTCATATTAAAAGTATACAAATAATTATGAAAAAAAACCATTTAAAGAGTGGGCCTAACTTTTTTATTTTTAAGTTTTGAGCAATTATCTTTTTATTATCAAAACCAAACCAATTACGCATTTGATTATGTATCAACAAAGCTTGTCATCATTTTGAGGGATTTTTTTTTATTGTAAATCTATTTAATTGTCCTATCATCTAACATAAGCAATTAAACCAGAAATGTGCAAATTATTTTTATGAAATTGAATAAATGATAATTTTTTATCAAAAGTTAGTATTTTTAAAAGTATTATACATAACTATTTACAATTTACCAAGGAAACTTAGTTGAAATCGTGTACCTACTGATATTAATTAGGTACACGAGGATTATACATATTTATTTTCTTTCAATCAATGACCAACGTATATCTATAATTTGATAAGAACATAATAAATTCATTAAAATATTACACAATAAATGTATATTCTAATTGAAAAAATCACATAAATAATTTAATGTAATGATAAAACCGATACTTGTGTATTGTAGATTTTATTATTTAACAGTTTATAAATACATGGGTTCAATATAGCAACTCAGTTTACCAAGAATTATATATACACTACCAGTTACGTCTCTGTAAAACCTATCATGTATTTCCGAATTCCTAATTCCTACGATTTATTAAACGCCAGTTTTTCATTGTCCCACTTCACCCCTCAACAACATTTACAAAGGATTAAATTGGTAACTGTCATGCTCGAAAGCCATGATCAAATTCCATTATATCTAAACACTGTAGATACAACTCAACATACATGGATAAACACATTTTTTAGAAAAACGAAAACACATTTATTTCCAGTGCTACTATTCGGTAAAATAATAATATGATTTATTTTTCAGATCGTTGATGAATACAATAACTCGAAGATAGATAGGTACTAGGTATATATTTATTTAAAAAACAATTAAAAAATGAATTATTCATTATTATAGTTAATTGTACGAAAAATAATATTATAACATATTATAATAGTAATGAAAAATTTATTATAATGAAATTACAAAATATCAATTTTAGTAATATACAAAAGCAGTGGCGGATCCAGGGGGTTGGCGCAAGGGGCTCGCGCCACCCCTTCAGCCCGTATTTAGTTGTAAAAAATGTTTCCATAAAAATATAAAATAATAAAGTGTAAGACAGACAATAAGACGCTTTTTTACACCTCGAATCACCAGCTACGGCGGTTATAATGTTATTATATAATATTATCTACATTCAAAATGTTTATTTTTGCTATTATTGTGGTTAATATTTATATTAAATCTAAAACTAAATATTACATTCAAAATATTTTCAGGCAACGACGAGCTACACCGTCGGCACGCCGTAATGGCGTTATCGTCCGATCGTCGTTATCAAAATAATATAATATTGAATTAGCCATCATTTTTCAATAAGTTAACACAAAACATTAAACAGTTTATAAAATAGAAAAGTAGTAAAAATGAACTTAACAGAACTCAGAAATGATAATTTGCTAATACATTTATAGTAAGTATGTACCTAGTATTTAAAGAATATTCATTTATTATTATCATTATACAATTTTAACTTCAATGGAATTAAATGGTTAAACTGCAAAAAATTGTAAGACCAATATAGTTAAATTTTCTCAATATGTGCGCCCCCCCCCCCTCAGAATATCAGAAGATACCTCTGGATCCGCTCCTGTACAATAGTTGGTACGTTTTATTATTTAGGATTATAAAGAAAATAACAATAATAAAACGAAAATATGCTTATCTATTGTGCATCTGTGCTGAGAATATTTTTATATTATTTAACAGTTAATAAATTCATGGGTTCAAAACGGCTACTCAGTTTACTATAAATTACATAACGGAACTTCATTCCTGAACATGATTATATATGATTTTCATAATCCCCACATTGGTTGGATAATGATTTAATTTTGTTACTTATTGTTTTTATTTTTTTTATCTAATTTACATTAAAAAACGTAATATTTGAACTCAATGGTAAACGGGCGATGTATTAAATATGTAAATATACTTTATGTGTATATCATAATAAAATGGGTAAGGGTAGTGAGATAAGGTTTCACTTTATCGGATAATAGGTATTGTCTTAGCCCTTAGATTGTCCCAGTAGAGTTAAATGCGTTAATTTATAGGAATGTAAAAATATTGAGTGATTTCCACCGGGAGATGAATAACACCGTCAAGGCATCGATATATGAAAATGTTTCTTTAGAATGGGAAGAAGCAGTAACAGCTGTTTTATGGGATGAGAAAGTCGGTGCTTGGCTAGACTTTGACATAATTAATAATAAAAAACGAAATTACAAATATATCACCATTATGGACTGGATGTTATGCAAAAAATAATATAGAATACATTGTAACAAGAGTAATTGACTATTTAAACAAAAACGAAATACTGGGGACTCCTGGGGGTAGGTATACCGACAACTTTCAGGAAAACCAACCAACAATGGGATGATTCTAACGCATGGTCTCAGTTTCAGTATATTACAGTTATGGCTTTGGAAGGCACCGGTAATGCAGTTGCACAACAAATGGGATCAAAAATCACGTATAAGTGGTTGTTCACTGAATAAAAAAATGTATCGGGTAGTAAGCGGATACTATGCAGTGTAAAAAATATTATTTTAATTCATTATAAATTTACATTTCATTAATCCGTATTTGACTATCAATTTATATTTATAATTCACAACGATCATAACCATCATAGGGGTATGATTATTTGAGACAAATGCTTAAAGGTACTAAAAAAATGTGTGCACGAACATATCGATTGGTCTGAAGGACATTAATTGATAATGGTTTAGGTGGTTTAACTGATAGGCAGGTTTCACGTGAGTTGTAGACTGCATGGCTTAAAATACATCTGGTTTCAGGGTACACACCGCACACTTATTAATTTCACTGTTACTTTTGGGCATTGACTGCGTTGAAAGAGCAAAAAAAACCTGTGGGGGTTGTAACACACAAAATCTCCCCCCTCCCCACTTTTATATACCACTTACCCTGTATAAGTGAGTCAGTGAGGTAACTTTTATAATTATTTTAAATCACTTAATGCAGTAAAAGCCTATGTGTGTAGTAAATTGAAAAATATTTAAATATTTTTGTATGTAAACATCATCAATTAGAATATAATTTATGTAACGAAATAGTTTATAAGAATATTCAAGGTTTTTAAAAAACAAATTTGATTATGTTTAGAAAATAATATTGGCTTCGTTAAATAAACTTTTATAAATTATAACATAATATTATATGTATATTATTATGTATGTAGATACTTTTAGTTACATTCATTATAAGACAAATAACTATCTAATTCTTTAAAATCCGATTTATGATTATAATAATCGGTTTAAACATTAATTTTTTTAAATATTTTAACATATTTTAGACTTAAAATAAACAACAATACATATTTATAATAAGCCCAGGTACCTATAGCTAATTATGTAATATTATAACAATAATCCATAAATTATGGTCCTCTTCCTAGTTAACTTTTAATTAGGTATTACAGTAAACAATATTGTATTTCAATAGACACATAATTTAAATATTTTATGTACCTGGATGTTTAGTTATTTTGTACTAAAGCAGGTACCTACCTAATTACTTTGAATTGACCCATTATTTAATTTCTTCTTTTTTGTTATAACAAACTTGCCCGTAGTATAGACATAAAATAAGTAGGTAATTAACTAAGTTAACTGAATAGGTAATTAGTAAATTAAAATATTAAATGATTAATGTTTGTTATTTCTACAAAACTAAAAACATGTTATAAAACTTGGGACACACATTTGTCATTCAGGGGACAAATTTTTATTTTTAGGGGACACAGTATTTTAGCCCCTGGTCGACTGTACATTATTTTAATGCTTGTTATTACATTTGCAGACTTATTTAAATAAATCATATTGTCGTTTGTTATCGTGTATAATAATTCGCCAATTTTTTTGATAGTATCGAGTGGATAAAGGTGGCAAAAAATGAATAAGTTCCGGGGAGTATCTAATCCAAGATGGATTTGGATGGACAAATGGTGTCGTTTTGGAATTTCTCCAAGTTTATAATTCAACAGCATCCATGGACAATTGGAATAGGTCTGTTAATGACCTAATATGTAAAAATGAATAAAGCGTTCATAACTGATAAATTAGTTGATAAAAATGATTTTGCGAATTTTGATTAGAAACGAAAAAAATATTTATTATGTATTTAACATTATGAGAAAATCATATCAAACAATATCGCGAAGGTTATGAAGAAAAACCTGGGGAGGATAATATATTTAAACGTAATAACCGCATTAAAATATTGACAATCACAATCCAAAGATTTTTTTATAATACTATAATATTATTGCATAATATTATAACAGTTATTTATTTATTTATTTATTCATTTACATCAATCAATTAAAAATATCCGTGAATAGCTTAATTTAATATATATAAATAATATTTTATAACGAGGGTATAATCTATATTATAATATTATGAAACCAACAATTAACGAATAATAAAATAGACTGTAAGATAACAATAGTATACAATACGATAGTAACATTACAGTGTAAATAACTAGTCCAATAACAATGATTGCAATATTATAATGACGTTTCCCAACCTGCAGTCAAAACATGTAGAATTCCTGCTTAATAATTTGTCATATACCGCGGAGTCAGTCGAATAAAGTACTTGAGTAAAATTATTGAAATACTTTTTAAGTAAGTACTAAAATACGTATTAGGATCAATTATTTTAAATACTCCCTTAAAGTATCTGTATTTAAAAAAAAATAAGTAGGTATCACCATACTTATTGTTTTTAGTTAATATATTTTCTATTTTGATTTTAATCGTGTAAAATAAAATACATTGAGAATTTATATAATAGGTAGAAGGTAGGTATATTTTTTAATGTAAACTATAACACTCAACCTCAAAATATAAACTTCAACAAAAACAATAGATGAGTGTTTCATATATACATATTGATACGGTATAGTTTATGTAAAAAATAAGGGTAAGTGGATATCACTCTGCTGTAAAGTAAGTTACAAGCAAGCCCTGATTAGGATCAATTGGGCCCAGGGACACCAAACACTTAGTGGGCCCTTTTCAATTTTCAATTCAAAATAATTGTATCATTACATAATATTATAACGACTATATTATTATTGTATCATTTTTTACTATACAAAAATATACAGGATATATTTTATACTATACAAAAAATATACAGGATGTATAATAAAAATTGTAAATAAGGATTTTTTATATTTTTCAAATGTCACTGTAACAATACATTAAGAGTCTTGTATTAATTTTTCAAGCTTTTTTAGTCAACAAAGAAAATTGTATTAACATTATAGAAAAAATAACTAAAAATACTGAAAATTGATAATGTCCAAACAGCTCAAAACAAGTCAAAATATTTTGAATATTTTATGGTGTATATCAAATTAGTTTTAGAGTTACGCCAAAAACTGAAATCGATTTTGTCAAAAACCGAATTTGCGTAAAAATTACGGTTTTTCTTTAATTGTTATGTTGTTTTTCAAGGCGCTTTTAAAAACTATTGGGAATTTTGACCTCCCAAATGCACCAACTAAATTCACTTTCCAATCGAACAAGATATATACTGTTGACGATATTCGAAGCAGTTTTACTGCCTCCAAATCATGATGTCAGACACAAAAATAAAAATAAAAAAACAAACATCATTGTAAAATGAATACATTCATCGCTCCGCACAGAATCTAAAATTATTTTAGATGAAGAAGTCAGTCATAAATTAGGTACCTATAGACTACAAACACAGTAGATTCAGTTTTTAATGTTGTCCTCAATGATTTATATTACGTTTATTAGGTTCTGAATATTGCACAACAACAAATCATTGTTAAATCAAAAAATAAAAGCAAAAAAACGTTATGTTCATCTCAACCAACTATTAAGATGTAGACGTATATTCGTTACAAACAATTTACTTATTGAATAAACTCGTGGAATTCTATAGGAAAAGGCAGGATGACTAGTCCATTGATAATATAATGCAATGTATTAATATAGGTAATAAAAATGTATTACATACATTTAAATTGCCTTAATTTTTAATTTTTGTTGAATATAACAAAAAATATAAAAAATAACAAAGACCGCTTCGGCTATTTCTGTATAAAAGTATACACCACCACCGCACCGTGTGATCTTGTGACGTCACGCGCCTATCTCTCTTGGGCTCTAGTGCCTTAACGAATCGACGTATATAAATTTAAGTATCACCGTTAGTTTTATTAATTATCTATTAATTGAACAAAAGTCATTTTTTTTTTGTTTCATGGTCCTTTAATTTATTTTGAATCTACCTAATATTATTATCTATTTTTTTGTTTTGTTTTTATATGCTGTAGTACAAAAAGACTTATAATTCATATTAAAAACAAGACACATTGGTAGGTACAACGAAAAAAGGTTAGACAAGAGGATGATTATTGATTATTAAATTTAAAAACTTATATTTCTTAAAAACTGTTAATATTGTTTTTCAACAATAATACATCATAAATATATATATCAATGTTTTATACAAGGTTATATTTTTTAAACATTTATAGAAATGACATCCTGACATTTTGTTAATAGTTTTTTTAATCTTTCATCAAATGTTAATTAAAGCATTAATATTAATACTGAACTATTAATGTTTTTAAATGATACATTTAATATTTAAAATTACAAAATGTTTATTGGGTAACACACATACCTATGCACACCCAATAAGTAACGGTAAGAACGACGCACTTTTTCGTACAGACTTTAACTTTAGATGTAGGTACACAAATAATATGATCACAAATTGCTGATACGTAACTCATTTTTGATTTTAAATCGTACCTTGATTCTTGTTGCATGATTAATTTTTTTAATTTAATTCCATTTAAAATTTTTCCCTTGACCAAAATATTTTACCTGTATCATTTAAAAATATTAATGAACATTTATTGTACTTACAA
>NC_042493.1:45595498-45596522 GCF_005508785.2 Acyrthosiphon pisum
TACACTCGAAGTAGTAATTACAACAATATTATTTTTTGCTGAACTGCTGCCGACTGTTGGCGTCGTAAATATGTCAAATTTACACAAGTACAACATTATTGTAATTTATTTTTATAGCTTTTAAGCCTTTAAGGACTCGTACGAAACTATGAACTATACCTAATATGTAAAAACAATAGTTTAATTAATTAATTTAATATAAAATTAAAGAGTATTGAATAATGTTATTGTGCTTTTAAAACAGTGAAAATGGCACTGAAAGTAAGGAAGTATTGGACGAATTGGCTGTAAAAAAAAGACGTCTACCTTTAATATTGTGAGGTTAAAGTTTTGAAATTTTAGTGTTTTTTTTTTCTTTTAATATATCTATAATATTATATAAGTATACAAAATAAATTAAACTCATACGAAAAAATACTCAGTAAATTTAAGTGTTAGATTGGTTTTATTTTATTCAGTAAAATTGTTTATACTTTATTCCTGTCATAATTTTATTATAATTAAAAATGTAAGTAGCAATCCTGTCATTTTTTTACAAAAAAATGTCCACTTATATTAGGTATTAAGATGTATTATAATCAGGTATGAATTAGTGATGAAACTATGTTAGTATTTGTCATTAAATAATTGTGGTGAACAGGAGTCAGGACACCCCCCCAAAAAAAAACCCAAAATACGCCACTGATTACATATACACCACCAGTTACGGCTCTGTAGAACCTCTCATGTATTTCCGAATTCCTAGTCCCTACGATTTATCAAACGCCAGTTTTTCATTGTCCCACTTTACCCCTCGACAACATTTACAAAGGATTAAATTGGTAACTGCCACGGTATTACCTATATTGTGTTTCGAATAAAAAAAATGAAATGGGCTGAATAATATTGGTAAGTAGTATAAAATTATTTACTTTCAGTGGTTCAAAAAATATGATAAGAATATATAGGTATTGTTAGTAATTAAGATATATGGTAATATAAAAAGTACCTATCAAAGTATAATATATGGTGTTAAAATTTAAGT
>NC_042493.1:45596653-45597730 GCF_005508785.2 Acyrthosiphon pisum
GTAATTTAATAGTAGACCAGTTGGTCGGTTGTAATGTTCCTTCAGACGAAAGATTTGCGTTAATCAATCGGCCTTCCGTATATAAACTAAACAGAAACGTAGGTAAATATTAATTAATAATTATAAGTAGGCTAAATGTGATGATTCTCTTTACAAACAGAAGCACAGCAATCGACATATTAATTTTATACTGTTGTGTACATTATCAATTTTGAGGTGGGCACATATACTGTTGTGTTTACAATGTATACAGTCGTCAATATAATTGTATTTAATATAATAGAATAATTATGTAGTATAGGTGCAAATATATTTTACCAACTTTTAAATTTAGATAGGTCAGACAAGCGAAGCAATCTGGGCTGAAGTGACAGTAAGAATTTTTTAAATTATAACACCCGCCACTCACGTGTAACAATAAACTTGTTTCTGATCTAAAACTGTGATTGAGTTTTATTTCAGCAATATTACGTTCTTACATTTTAAAAAAGAATAATGGCAAGGTATACGTTCATTTAAACCAAATAGTGCATGTTATAATATAGAACCTTGAGTCATTTTAATTTAGAAGGAACCAACGTATAACCGAGAAGCACATACACATTTAATTTGTTTTAGAAAGAGTCAGACTAAGTGGCTAAGTGTAGGGAGTTGGAGACCTAAGAGGTAACAAATTCATTGGTTAGTTCCTATTTGGTAATAAATCATATGTGAGATAATACATAAGACATATGTCCTACACTAATCGTTTAACTGTGATTGTTAGGATAATAAAATTATTAATAAACTAATGAAACATTATAATATAATATAAAATGTTAAAATGTAGTCAAACATCAGTTGAATGATCCAATGTTATAAAATTTTTTTATATATTTTACAAATGAAAAATTGTAAGTAAAACATTTAAATATTTTATATCTTATATTATTTAATTTGAAAACCTAAATATTTAATACTGTCACAGTTATTTTATATATCTATTAAATTACTAAACTTGTTCATTAAAAACCGTCACAGTTATTTTTTATATCTATTAAATTACCAGACTTGTTCATATTTATTTGTCAAACCATC
>NC_042493.1:45600002-45600807 GCF_005508785.2 Acyrthosiphon pisum
GATAATCAGTTTTAGCGTAATTGATTTTTCATAATTTATTATTATATTAATAAGATAAGAGGACGTGATACCAGTATGTGTTGTCTCCATCTTACAAGTGAATAACGTGGCAAACTTTATTATAGTTTATTATATGGGTGATCGTATACTTTCTGGAAACTTAATTATTTTATCGATTGAAATATTTTAGTACCTTAAGAATATTAAAGTTTAAATTTTAACACTTGAACAGTGAGTTGAACATTTAAAAAAAAAACATTTTAAAATAAACAATTTTATTAAACGGGGGACGCTATAGTATCAAAAAAATTTAAATATGGATACTAAAATAATATGTATGCATTTATTTTAAAAATACCAGCAACCACTTTAACGACGAGTGTTGTTATAATTTATAAGTGAGAACCTTCTTATTTACCTATAAATAAATGTTTGGTAGGTACTCACCGTAACTTGAATTATATTGTTTAATGGCCAGATTCTTATCTTTTGACTGCTATATCGTGTCACTCAAATTGTATTAACTGTGTCGTATAACACGGAAAAAACTCATCCGATGATTAAGATTATTTAACCAATCACGTCATGACGGAGATACAGTTCTACATGCAGTAACTGGCAGTAAATGTACCTATTGTCTTGCCGGGTGGAATCGTCGTCGATGCACTGATGCTGTGGTTTCCAGTTGTTTCCAGTTTCCACTGTCGGCCAACGTGATATCGGGCGAACGACGATTCTATTTGTTCCACCACCACCCCCCTTCACAACGTAGGTACCAACCCTACCAGTTTATTCCAAACAAACA
>NC_042493.1:45600857-45611559 GCF_005508785.2 Acyrthosiphon pisum
CAGTAATTGAAAATGGTTTAGGTGGTTTAACTGATAGGCAGGTTTCACGTGAATTGTAGACTGCATGGACTAAAATACATCTGGTTTCAGGGTACACACCGCACACTTCTTAATTTCACTGTTACTTTTGGGCATTGACTTTGTTGACAGAGCAAAAAAAACATGTGGGGGTTGTAACACACAAAATATCCCCCACCCCCACTTTTATATACCTTTTACCCTGTAAGTGAGTTAGTGAGGTAACTTTTATAATTATTTTAAATCACTTAATGCAGTAAAATCCTATGTGTGTAGTAAATTGAAAAAATATTTAAATATTTTTGTATGTTATCATCATCAATTAGAATATAATTTATGTAACGAAATAGTTTATAAGAATATTCAAGGTTTTTAAAAAACAAATGTTATAAATTATAACATAATATTATATGTATATTATTATGTATGTAGATACTTTTAGTTACATTCATTATAAGACAAAATAACTATCTAATTCTTTAAAATCCGATTTATGATTATAATAATCAGTTTAAACTTTAATTTTTTTTAAATATTTTAACATATTTTAGACTTAAAATAAACAACAACACATATTTATAATATGCGCTAGGTACCTACAGCTAATTATATAATATTATGACAATAATCTATAAATTATGGTCCTCTTACTAGTTAACTTTTCAGTAGGTATTACAGTAAACAATATTGTATTTCAATAGACACACAATTTAAATATTTTATGTACCTGGATGTTAAGTTATTTTGTACTAAAGAAGGTACCTAATTACTTTGAATTGACCCATTATATAATTTCTTCTTTTTTTGTTATAACAAACTTTCCAGTAGTATAGAAATAAAATAAGTAGGTAATTAACTAAGTTAACTGAATGGGTAATTAGTAAATTAAAATATTAAATGATTAATGTTTGTTATTTCTACAAAACTAAAAACACGTCATAAAACTTGGGACACATATTTGTCATTCAGGGGGTACACTTTGATTTTCAGAAGACACAGTATTTTAGCCTCTGATAGACTGTATACATTTTTTTAATACTTGTTACTACATCTACAGACTTATTTAAATAAATTATATTGTCATTGGTTATCCTGTATACTAATTCGCCAAATGTTTTGACAGTATCGAGTGGATGAAGGTGGCAAAAAAGGAATAAGTTACGGGGAATATCCAATCCAAGATGGATTTGGATGGACAAATGGTGTCGTTTTAGAATTTCTCCACGTTTATAATTCAACAGCATCCATGGACAATTGGAATGTAACTGCGCCAGAGTGCGATGGTGTATTGAAGAAACTAATAATTGCAAAAAATAGTAATAATTGATGTAAAAACAAATTAAACAATAATAATATATAATATAAAAAGTATAATGCATTTGATTACCTTGAGTCAAACTACAATAATTGAAATAAAACTCTAAATTTATATTTCTTATGATTTTGTTGCAACTCACTTGTTGAACCTATATTATAAACATTGTATAATATTAATCAACGAACAAACAAATTTCAAATTGTGATAGATAATTTTAGTAGGTTTGAATTTATTTTTTTATGGTTATTAGTGGATGATTTAGAATACTTAAATGTGATGTCATTCTTAGATTGTTAATTAGAATTTAACAATTTTGTTATAAATACTTTTTGCATCAGACATTGATTTTGCTCTACATGTCTAAATTGGTAAGTTAATTTAACAAACACCTAGATCTAAAAAATAAGTGATAACATATTAACAGTAGAAATGTATATACAGTGTGTTTCAAATTTTATGTGAGCATATTTTACCATAAGATATTAAAATTAGGAAAAAATATGGAAAATATAGCTAGGTACGTTGAATAATAAAATTATGAAAACAAAATAATATCATTAAACAGTGTTATAGGTATATTTCTTACTGTTATTGATCATCATCGATGATAACCCATTTTCCAAGTAATAGTATTAATTGATTTTACTTATAATACAATTATGAAAATAAAATATGTTTGACAAGTCGATGCTGCTATACAACATTATTGGAAACTACCGTATCGACTGTCGGTGATGAATGACAAGAACCATTTCCTTTTAAAAAAAATAACAATTTATTTGCTAGAATTAATAAATGAAAATAAAAATTAAACATGGGGATGCATTATAACTCAATGAAATTAAGGGAAACTCTGAAATCTATGAAAAAAATTAAAGCAGACTAGCCTGCGGACATCCCCAATTCGAGCACTGATTAAATTAAGAAAGCGGGTAAAAACACAAATTATTGTGGACAATTATTAATGACCTAATATGTAAAAATGGATAAAGCATTCATAATTAATAAATTAATTGATAAAAAATGGTATTGCGAATTGCGATTACAAACGGAAAAAATGATTTGTGATGTATTTAACATTTATTTTTTTTAAGTAAGTACTAAAATAAGCAGTTTCAATACTTTTGAAAAAAATACTTGGATCAATTACTTTAAATACTTCCTTAAAGTATCTGTATTTAAAAGAAAATAAGTAGGTATCAGCAAATACTAATTTTTTTTTAGGTAGTTTATATATTTTCTATTTCGATTTTAACCGTGTAAAATAATAAAATATATTATGAATTTATATAATAGGTAAAAGGTAGGTATATTTTAATTATTACATAGAAAATACAAAGATACCTAATTTTAAGAAAACATTTTTTTGTAATACCTAACTGTACAATAGTACCTACAATATATATTTGCCAGCAGACATTTTTCTTTGGCCTTCCTATAGTTGTAACCTAACAAAAAAATATAAATGACACGCCTGGGCCAAAGGGCTTACAGGTTAGGTTAGGTTATATTACCTATATTGTGTTTCGAATAAAAAAAATGAAATAGGCTGAATATTTATTATTATTTATTTATTATTAAATATACGGGATATAACCTATTAACACAATTACACATTTCATTCATAGACATTAATACAATTATATAACTTAAGATAAGAAGTATATAGTTAAACAAAACAGTTATAAAGTAAGTAGACACGAAGGGTCAACATTGACATTACTCATCATACGTGAAATCGGTTCATTTTTTTGATAGTTTGTGGAGGCGAAAGGGGCATAAAAAGGAGCAACAGATCGGGAAGGACGTTGAGGAACACGAAAACAGATTAAGGAAAGCAATTCAGGAGAGTCGATAATTCCATCTAATAATTTTTTTAAAAATTTGATGTCTGCCAACCACCTACGCTCAGCCAAGGATACCAGTCCTAGCTGAGTAGCAACTGGTTCGTAGTTATGAGGTTCATAGGGGATATTCAAATGAAATCCAGCATACTTCATGAATTTTCGTTGAACCCTTTCTAGCCTGACGCCCTGACAGAGTCATTGTTGTCGTGAGGATTCCAAATAACGGCACCGTATTCTAAAATAAGGTGTACGAGAGTACAATAAAGTACCTTAAAGGATAAGCCTAACCGGAAGTCTCTAATATTGGTAAGTAGTATAAAATTATTTACTTTCAGTGGTTCAAAAAATATGATAAGAATATATAGGTATTGTTAGTAATTAAGATATACGGTAATATAAAAAGTATCTATCAAAGTATAATATATGATGTTAAAATTAAAGATATGTGTGACCTATAAATCATAATTAATTTGTTAAACATGAATAAATGCGTATTGATATAGGTAGACATTTAAATAAGTACCTATTAATAATAATTAAAATGGTTTTTGATGTTTAAAAACATTTATACTGTGACTTATATGAAAATATGAAATTGTAGGTATTTAAAATTGAAATAATAATTATATAACTATATAATATATTACTTATAAATATATATATTATATATCATGTTTTATACAAGGTTATATTTTTTAAACATTTATAGAAATGACATCCTGACATTTTGTTAATATTTTTTTTAATCTTTCATCAAATGTTAATTAAACCATTAATATTAATACTGAACTATTAATGTTTTTAAATGATACATTTAATGTTTAAAATTACAAAATGTTTATTGGGTAACACACATACCCATGCACACCCAATAAGTAACGGTAAGTAAGACGCACTTTTTCGTACAGACTTTAACTTTAGATGTACACAAATAATATGATCACAAATTGCTGATACGTAACTCATTTTTTATTTTAAATCGTACCTTGATTCATGTTGTAATGATTAATTTTTTTAATTTAATTCCATTTATAATTTTTCCCTTGACCAAAATATTTTACCTGTATCATTTAAAAATATTAATGAACATTTATTGTACTTACAAATTTTATAAACATTTCAAAATGTATTTTATAAAATCAAGACTGTAATTTATTAAAAATTAAATATAGACTCATAATTAATTTTAAGAATATTTATTAAAAACATTACACATAGGTAAAATGGAAAAAGGATAGATTAATGGCTGATAATTAAATTAAAAAAAACTGTCAATATTGTTTTTCATCAATAATACATTATAAATAAATACATCAATGATTTATACGAGGTCATTTTTGAAATGTATCGACCATATCTGACCAGTGATTGATGTTGATTTTTGGAATTAATTGGGAACTACAGAGGTGCAAATCAGCCATTTCAGGTATCAAAAATACTTTTTTCTGCATCATTGTGACATTATTGCTGTTATCACAAAAGATTCTGGGCAAGCGTCACTTTTCTGATTTCTGTCAGTTGATCTTAAATATTATAAAAATATAGTTAAAATCAGGATCATTCATAAAAAATATTTCAGATTATATACTAACATTCATTGAATATATTCGGTAAATCGTAAAAATATCTATCTGCTATTCTAGTTCTTATAAACTGTTCTCTAATGATACATCTCATCGTTGGGCCAACCATTGAGTCGTCTTCGTGTTTCTCAAACAATAAACCTACAAATAGCTCTATATCTCTCCAATGATTGTATTGTTTCAATAGTCTATCAGTTGACTAAATATTATAATATACATAAATAAAATAATCACTATATAATTATTTAATATTGCAAATATTTTTAAACTTACCCCTTCAACCATGATCCGGGATAAATCTTTTACACTTCTTATAGCTTTTAGTCGACAATATTTTCTAAATTCTGTGTAGCTTGGTATACCATGATCGCGGCTTCGTTGTATATCCAAGCTGACAATGTCCATTCCGAACAAGTTGTTTGGATGAACACTGTTTAAGTAATTTGTAAGCTGAAAAAAATTTGAATCACTAATGTAAAAATATATAAACGTATATACAGTCTGTTAAATGGATTATTTCATCGTCATCTATGAGTTGTAAGAATTTCATTGCGTTATATTGATTGTATTTCAAATACCTACCGTTTGAGTAAATAGCATATCGATTTTTTGTGTATTCTGCGTAGATAGCCCTCTGACAAGCTGATCCATGTAATTTAATAGTAAACCAGTTGGTCGGTTGTAATGTTCCTTCAGCGAAAGATTTGCGTTAATCACTCGGCCTTCCGTATATAAACTAAACAGAAACGTAGGTAAATATTAATAAATAATTATAAGTAGGCTAAATGTGATGATTCTCTTTACAAACAGAAGCACAGCAATCGCAACATATTAAATTTATATTGTTGTGTACATTATCAATTTTGAGGTGGGCACATATACTGTTGAGTTTACAATGTAGACAGTCGTCAATATAATTGTATTTAATATAATATAATAATTATGTAGTATAGGTGCAAATATATTTTACCAACTTTTAAATTTAGGTAGGTCAACAGCGCTAATTTAATTTGTTTTAGAAAGAGTCAGACTAAGTGACTAAGTGTACGAAGTTAGAAGACCGAAGAGGTAACAAATTCATTGGTTAGTTCCTATTTGTTGATAAATCATATGTGAGATAATACAGAACACATATGTCCTACACTAATCGTTTAACTGTGATTGTTAGGATAATACAATTATTAATAAATTAATGAAACATTATAATATAATATAAAATGTTAAAATGTAGTCAAACATCAGTGGAATGATCCAATGTTATAAAAGTTTTTTAAATATTTTACAAATGAAAAATTGTAAGTAAAACATCTAAATATTTTATATCTTATATGGTTTAATTTGAAAACCTAAATATTTAATACATAATCGATTTTATTAATTTTGTTTGCTGTTTAATTTAAAATGGTGTCACTTTTAATATTTTCTACATCTGCATATTTATTTACTGATTTTCGTTTTAATGTCACTATTTTTGATTCTTATTTTGATGTTTGTATCTACTTGAAAATATTGTAGGATTTCAATAATTTTAAAAATATCAGAAATTAGTTTATAAAAATGTAGTGTATGATTGGCGTGGGAACTTACGTATGTGAGACCCTGACTGTTGCCCAAGCACAATCCACTCTTACCAATGACACCGTATTTTGTCAAGATTTGAACTTTAAATGCTCATAAAAAAAACTGTGCTTCAGGATTTTTAATATGTTACAAATGTTTTTGTAACAATATAGTCGGAATCTTGTAGTAAATTTTCAATTTTTATACCTAACAAATTAAGTTTTATTGACATTCATAGAATAAAAAAGCTTATTAAAGTGGAAACTGAAATTGATGTTCCCAAAAAAATCTAAATATTTTGAGATTTTATCGTGTATGGAAAATGTAACTGTCAAAAACCAGTGAGAATTTAATACATAGACGTTTATTTGTTATAGAGTTACACCAAAAACCAACATTGATTTTGTGGAAAACCCATTTTGCATATAAATTCTTGTTTTTCCTTAATATTTATGTTTTTTTTTCCGTCTTTAAAATTTTACCTCCTGAATGCACCAACTAGATTCACTTTCCCATCAAAGAAGATACTGTTAAAGAAAATCGAACTGCTCTGGATTATATCTAAATTACTTTGTTCACCATCAAATTGAATCCACTGGGTCAAAAAGCTTGAGAGTTTAATACAAGGATCTTAATATATAGATGAGAGTTGAAAAGTATTTAAAAAACCGTCACAGTTATTTTTTATATCTATTAAATTTAAATTTAAGACTTGTTCATAGTTATTTATCAAACCATCAACCAGACATAACCTACAAATACACGATCATAATAAAAATGTAATTATATCAGGTTTGCACGAACCTTATGGTGTCGCTAACCATGGAATTAGCGAACGGTAATACTGCGGTCGCAAAGCTGTTGCTGACGCTCGGGTCGGTGGTCTCATTGTACGCATTACTGTAGCCTTTTGTCGACGGTTCAAGCCCGTTCCGCTTGGTGTAGTTTTCCCCGAGCAGCGCTGGCAGCCACTCGGCGTAAGTGATGTGCTGTATGGATGCTGTAACGATTTTCCTGGCCTCCTGAAAAATTCGTTCGTCGTCCCAGTGCGGGTTGACTTGTGACAGAAGTTTGGCCAAACGGTTGTGTTCCCTCATCCACAATGTGTGCATGACCGTCAGTTGGGGAAGCGCGTTTGCCCGGATGTCACCTGCCCTATAACAAGTACCACTGCCATACTGACAGGCGTTCGATTCGGTGTCTTCCAGCGGCATATACTGCGACTGTACCGGGTCGCTTTGGCTCTCGATATTTAAGGCCATGCTTGTCAATAGTTGGCCGCCCGAGTTGGTCCTCAACGACCACGTCCGTTTCGCCGACGAACCGTATATCATCGACCCATCTAAATAATGAGTAGCTTGGTTCATCTGTAAATATTTACGTTATTTTAAATATCATAACCACCTTAAATAGAAGTTTATGGTTTTGGAATTATCTTATATGTCTCTTACTTGTTCCTTGGGTCCAAAAGTACAATCGGAACTCAATGCTGGCACCGAACGCACGTAGTTCATACAACGAATATTGTTTCTGAAAAATGGATCTTCACCCGACATCTTCACTTGCATGCACAACTCATGCGTGTGCGAAGGAGAGAGCTCGTTCCGGCCATGTGAACAACAGCTCACCGATTTATTACGTTTCACTAAGGATTTAATATTAATTTGCATGCATTAATTACGATCAATTAATATATATGGTTATATGTTAATCCTACTCAATATAGACATTGCCGTGTGAGATAGATCATGGCCTATAAAAATTGTCCAGTACGGCATTGCCATCGTTTTGAAGTCATCTTGTGAGTGCTCGTCTTTGACAAATGCAACGCTCAGACTTCTAGGACTGGTTATAGCATTCGACAAATTAATTTCTGTATGAAAGGTAAATAAAATCACATCATTAAAAACGCACAAAGGTAAATTATAATGTTATAATAATTACCATAAAAACTATCCCAATAGTTATTAAACAGCAAACGTTTATAAGCCGTGGTTGCTTTTCCCGAATACCAACGTTTCAAGTTGTTACAAGAACCGTCAGGACTACGATACTTTAAGTTCATCCCGATGCATGCAGTTTTGTTGTAATACAAGGACAAACAAAACTTACCCAAAGATGTCTTGTCTTGTTTCACTTTCGATAAGTCTATGGCACATTGGGCTCCACCACTATCAAAATAATTTAAATGGTCGTTAAATTTATGCATATTAAAAATATATTTTTTTAATGAGATTTAAATTTTATATACACTCGACATTCTCTATGGCTAATAGAGGTGGAAAATTCAGAAATAGTTTGAGCATGCCTATATAATGAATAATGTTCTTCGGAAAGCTGAGATTCGATCAATAGTCCATACTCCGGGCTTCCAATATCCATATTTAACTTAGAATTATCATTATATTCATACGTATAAAGTTGTTCCATATAGTAGACAGCTCTTTGAATATGATGAGCTATTTCTTTGGTTTTTAGATGTAGGTACCAGTCGGTTTTATTTATCATCAAACCATCTATACAAACCATTTAATCATTATTACCATTTTGAATGAAAAATAATCAAAACTAAAGGTATAGTTATTATTTATACCTTTAAAAAAGAACTGAGCTCGACCTCTGTAACATGATGGTAGGAATACCAACATACAAATCCACAGATGTATGAATATCGAGGAATTCATTCTGCTAATTATAAACTGTAATAATTTAAAAAAAATGTTTAATTATTAACTATAATTGTTACTTTATGTATTTTAACTATTTAAAGAGCTGTTATATAGAATGCACTCAAATATAGTTTACTAGGGCTTATTCTAAAGCGTAATTGGGCTTATTGGGAAAAGCTAGCTAGATGCGCAATTGATAATCAGTTTTAGCGTAATTGATGTTTCATAATTTATTATTATATTAATAAGATAAGAGGACGTGATACCAGCATGTGTTGTCTCCGTCTTACAAGTGAATAACGTGGCAAATTTTACACTCGGAAAAACACGTGTAGCTCCGTTAGTTTAAGCTACGCAATACATTATTGATAATACAGCCATAAATGATACTCACATATAGCATATACGATCCTTATCTATAGATGCTTCAAACCATTAGCAATTGATCAAGACTTACAATAAATAAAACTTTAAATTTTAACACTTGAACAGCGAGTTGAACATTTAAAAAAAAATATTTTAAAATAAACAATTTTATTAAACGGGGGGACGCTATAGTATCAAAAAAATTTAAATATTGATAGTAAAATAATATGTATGCATTTATTTTAAAAATACCAGCAACCACTTTAACGACGAGTGTTGTTATAATTTATAGGTGAGAACCTTCTTATTTACCTATAAATAAATGTTTGGTAGGTACTCACCGTAACTTGAATTATATTGTTTAATGGACAGATTCTTATCTTTTGACTGCTATCGTGTCACTGAAATTGTATTAATTGTGTCGTTGAACACGGGAAATACTCATCCGATGATTGAGATTATTTAAAAATTCACGTCATGACGGAGATACAGTTCTACATGTAGTAACTGGCAGTAAATGTACCTATTGTCTTGCCGGGTGGAATCGTCGTCGATGCACTGACGCTCTGGTTTCCAGTTGTTTCCAGTTTCCACTCGGCTGATATCGGGCGAACGACGATTCTATTGGTTTCACCACCACCCCACTCCCCACCATAGGTACCAACCCTACCAGTTTATTTCCAAACAAACATACGTACAATCACATCGGAATTTAGCCTCGGAGTCGTGGGTTAGGTTATACTGTTCGAGCAGTAGCATACATAAGCCGAATAATAAAAACGTTGGCCTATAGATTATTTGGAGCCGATTTCAGGTTCAAATTCATGAGACTTAATAATAAATAGGTAACAAATTTTATAAAAATAATTATCACCTTGTGAATCACCAAGTACTTACGTCGTATATGATATTTACAATTATATACTCGTGTCTCGTATTGATTGAATACTGTTATACCTAAATACCATTTGAATAACTAATAGAAAACTGATGAGAAATTTTTAGTTGCCCAAATTATATATGGTTTTAAATTAATGTGTAATCGAAATCTGTATATGAGCAATATTGATTTGATTTATAAAGTTAATTTTACATAGAAATGTAACAGCAGCACTGACTATAATAATTCATATTTTAAATTAATAAAGGATTCAAAAACTGTTGGACTATGTATAAAACGGTAGAGGGGGGAGGAGTCCTAAGCTTCCCTATTTGCGTCTATGCATCTTACTTATAATGTAATAATATAATAGAAATTGTATATAATATAGGTAATATGAATAGCTACCGAAAATATAATATTAGTATTAATACGATTACAATGTGTTACTGGGGAAGTGA
>NC_042493.1:45611659-45613431 GCF_005508785.2 Acyrthosiphon pisum
TGAGCGTTGCATTTGTCAAAGACGAGCACTCACAAGATGACTTCAAAACGATGGCAATGGCGTACTGGACAATTTTTATAGGCCATGATCTTTCTCACACGGCAATGTCTATATTGAGTAGAATTAACACATAACCATATATATTGATTGATCGTAATTAATGCATGCAAAATAATATTAAATCCTTAGTGAAACGTAATAAATCGGTGAGCTGTTGTTCAGATGACCGGATAGAGCTCTCTCCTCGGCACACGACTGATTTGTGCATGCAAGTGAAGATGTCGGGTGAAGATCCATTTTTCAGAAACAATATTCGTTGTATGAACTACGTGCGTTCGGTGCCAGCATTGAGTTCCGATTGTACTTTTGGACCCAAGGAACAAGTAAGAGCCATATAAGATAATTCCAAAACCATAAACTTATATTTATGGTGGTTATGATAATTAAAATTACGTAAATAATTGCAGATGAACCAAGCTACTCATTATTTAGATGGGTCGATGATATACGGTTCGTCGGCGAAACGGACGTGGTCGTTGAGGACCAACTCGGGCGGCCAACTATTGACAAGCATGGGCTTCGATATCGACAGCCAAAGCGAACCGGTACAGTCACAGTATATGCCACTGGAAGACACCGAATCGAACGCCTGTCAGTATGGCAGTGGTACTTGTTATAGGGCAGGTGACATCCGGGCAAACGCGCTTCCCCAACTGACGGTCATGCACACATTGTGGATGAGGGAACACAACCGGTTGGCTAAACTACTGTCACACGTCAACCCGCACTGGGACGACGAGCGAATTTTTCATGAGGCCAGGAAAATCGTTACAGCATCCATACAACACATCACTTACGCTGAGTGGCTGCCAGCGCTGCTCGGGGAAAACTACACCAAGCGGAACGGTCTTGAACTGTCGACAAAAGGCTACAGTAACGCGTACAACGAGACCACCGACCCGAGCGTCAGCAACAGCTTTGCGACCGCAGTATTACCGTTCGCTAATTCCATGATAAGCGACACCATAAGGTTCGTGCAAACCTGATATAATTATATTATTATTATGATCGTGTATTTGTAGGTTATTTCTGGTTGATGGTTTGACAAATAACTATGAACAAGTCTAGTAATTTAATAGATATAAAAAATAACTGTGACGGTATTAAATATTTAGGTTTTCAAATTAAACCATATAAGATATAAAATATTTAGATGTTTTACTTACAATTTTTCATTTGTAAAATATATAAAAATTGTTAATAACATTGGATCATTCAACTGATGTTTGACTACATTTTAACATTTTATATTATATTATAATGTTTCATTAATTTATTCATAATTGTATTACCTATCCTAGCAATCACAGTTAAACGATTAGTGAAGGACATATGTCTTATGTATTATCTCACATATGATTTATCAACAAATCGGAACAAACCAATGAATTTGTCACCCCCTTAAATACAATTATATTGACGACTGTCTACATTGTAAACTCAACAGTGTATGTGGCATGTGCCCACCTCAAAATTGATAATGTACACAACAATATAAAATTAATATGTCGATTGCTGTGCTTCTGTTTGTAAAGAGAATCATCACATTTAGCCAACTTATATTTATTAATTTTTATTTACCTACGTTTTTGTTTAGTTTATATACGGAAGGCCGAGTGATCAACGCAAATCTTTCGCTGAGGAACATTACAACCGACCAACTGGTTTACTATTAAATTACATGGATCAGCTTGTCAGAGGGTTATCTACGC
>NC_042493.1:45614326-45616564 GCF_005508785.2 Acyrthosiphon pisum
GATTTTAACTATGTTTTTTATAATATTTAAGATCAACTGACAGAAATCAGAAAAGTGACGCTTGCCCAGAATCTTTTGTGATAACAGCAATAATGTCACAATGATGCAGAAAAAAGTATTTTTGATACTGAAATGGCTGATTTGCTCCTCTGTAGTTCCCAATTAATTCCAAAAATCAACATCAATCACTGGTCAGAAATGGTCGATACATTTCAAAAATAACCTCGTATAAATCATTGATATATTTATTTATAATGTATTATTGTTGAAAAACAATATTAACAGTTTTTTTAATTTAATTATCAGCCATTAATCTATCCTTTTTTCATTTTACCTTTGTGTAATGTTTTTAATAAATATTCTTAAAATTAATTATGAGTCTATATTTAATTTTTAATAAATTACAGTTTTGATTTTATAAAATACATTTTGAAATGTTTATATAATTTGTAAGTACAATAAATTTTTTTAATTTCATCATTAATATTTTTAAATATTAAATGATAGGCGCGTGACGTCACAAGATCACACTTTAATACAGAAATGGCCGAAGCAGTCTTGGTTATTCTTTATATTTTTTGTTATATTCAACAAAAATTAAAAAGTAAGGCAATTTAAATGTACGTAATATATTTTTATTACCTATATTAACATATTGCGTAATTACAAAATAACAGGCCCCAGTGAGAGAACTTGTGTGATAGCCTAGTAGTGCTAAATTATATTTTAAGTTCATAAATAATGTACTTATATTAATGTATAAAAAAAAACTTGGAAAACCTCAATCAAACAAAATATTTTTTTTAAACAAACATTTTTATATTTCATTTAATTAATTTAATGTTACATTAATAATAATATCGCATAGCTATAGTTTCCGATACTTAAAACCAATTGTATATATATATATATATGAAACACTCATCTATTTTCTTTGTTGAAGTTTATTTTTTGAGGTTGAGTATTATAGTTTACGATAAAAAATTTACCTACCTTCTACCTATTATATAAATTCTCAATTACAGAAAAAGATGTAAAAAAATGATTAAACCGAAATGAAAAGACTTTTAGAGTTTTTAAAAAACAATTTAAATAATGCTCAACCTAGAAACGATTATAAAGAATTACTAGAATAATTGGCATTAATTTTTCTTGGTGAAAAACCAAAAACGCCAACGTTTTTCCATGTACCAGGTGCCATTTATCATGCAAGGTGGATGGCTAAGGCAATTTATTGTATAAAAATGTATTTATTTAGAAATGAATTTAACATGAATTGGGCATCAACAAAAAATGGGATGGTGCCGTCAAAAAAATTTAAACATCTATTTTTAAGGGCCACCCTTGGCCTCCATACTACAGGATTCTAAGGAACATTTTATAGGCAACTTCTTATACATTCGGCAATCAGCCTTGTCGTTGTATTAGTCATAAATTATCGTAAGTTGTAGTAACCCGTATAAAACAATATTTCACTCACCACTCCCCACCCAACCATCACGTAATATTAGACGTCGGCCACAGCAGTCATGTGGTGCCTTCTTAAAAGAAGTCAGGATATACGTTTATTGTTTGCGTCCGTTTATAATAATAATAATATCAATACATTTCCGCGTAAAAAAAAAAAATATATCAGTCACTTATCATACGGGAACGTCTTATTATTGAAGTGTCTTTATAATATTATTATTATAAACTACGCACTAAAGGTAATCTATTAATTAATGTACGAATTGTTTCGCTAAATAAAAATATAGGGTATTGTATAATGACAACGCGGCCAAGTACATAAAATATAGCAAAGTAAATACAAATCATTGATATACTTATGTAGAACGAAATTAATGATAGTGTAATCAAGATTGTTAATATTTTTCATCTGCCTTTGAAACAATAAATTAGGAGCTTATGGTGTGTAGAAAATATAAATATAAACATTCAGTCAACATTTCATGTATCTACGGTAATTTCTTTTAGAGTTACAATTACAACAAAAACCAAAATCGATTTTGTTGTTGGGTAAAAAAGCTTAAAAATTTAATACGAGCCTCCTGATATATTGGTACAATAGCAGTTGGAAAATGTTAAAAATACAGTCACCATTTTTTTACAAGCATTTAGAGTTCGAATTTTGACAAAATGTCACGAAAATGTGCAAATTATTGTGTATTATAAATTCATAAAAATTTTATTTTTAAACCTAAGATTTGAAAATGTAATACAAGCTTCCTCATAAGT
>NC_042493.1:45617458-45619382 GCF_005508785.2 Acyrthosiphon pisum
CGAAGCTTCTAAAAGGTTATAACCTCCAAAGTACCAACTAGAAACACTTTTTATCAGATTTTTAAGTATTTTAATGATTTAATGATGTAGGTAATTTAAATGTTAGAATTTACCAAAATTATTTTACAGTGTATGTATTATTATGCTACAACTTACAATATCAATACTATAAAAAAAATACTTACTGAGTTTTATATCTACATTTGGTTGGTCCGCGGTGTGGCGGTTTCTAATTGGATTTATAAATACTCTGTGTTTTTTTCTTTTGGATGGTGGATTTTTGATTTTGCTACATATTTTGGACTCATTTTAAAATTATAGTTAAATATATTATAAAGACTACCTTAATGGTTTTAAAAACCGAACTTGAGTGGGTCGTTGTCGACAGTCGAATATTCAATAGCAGAGGATAATAATTTAGAAAAACAATTAAACCTACCCACTACCTAGGTATCCAATAAACATTATAACTAAATATAAATATAATATGGATTTACTATTACATGTGTTGAAATAGCCAAGGTTTGGACCACACAAGAATATAATATTATCATTACAGTATTACGCATGGTGTACGTGGCACAATATATCAATTGCTATTAATAAGTGCCACAAGAAAAAGCTAGTTTCTAAAAGACCATGTAATCTGACTGTAGTTGTCTAATATATAAAGGCGCTCCGCGAGGGAGACAAGACACACTATTTATGCGTGACGACTATAGTTGACAGTATTCATGCAAGAGATATTTGTCTTAAATCGTATACATTACTCTGTGTGTTTAAAAAGTGTTAAATACTAACCTCACGTAAATAAAATTCATCATAATAGTTAATTTGACTACGTGTTTAATTCATTTGATTCGACCTCTGTCAACCGTGCTCCACAACTAGACCACAACACATGTAATTATTAAATTATTAGAATAGGTGCGTTATCTGATTTTTCTCGAAACGTGACGGCGTGACGCAGTGGTTATATCTTTTGATATTAGTGGTAGCGGTACGGAGGGATCACGCACGCACTCGCAAGCATATGTCAAATATTTATTTTGTGATTATGAAAAAAAATTTTGTTTTTCACTCAAGCACACTACTCTCATTCCAACAATACGTCGCAACGATTACCTCGATTCGCATTCTGACAAAATATTCTCATTGCCCACAACATGTATGAGAGATTGATTGAGGCATTTTTTATAATTATATTTAGTTGAGTAAATATTTAAGTTTGAAATGTTGCAAATGTTGGAACATTTTAACAACATTTATTGCGATCTAAATTATTAAAATTAAAATTGTGGCTCGATCGATCCCTCGTACACATTACGGAATTAGAAACAGTAGTTTTTGACAAAGAAAACTTGTATTCGTGAGGCCCCTTAAAATAACTTACCAATTTGGAAATGTAGAGCAAAATCAATGTCCGATTCATAAAATATTTATAGCAAAATTGTTAAATTTTAATTAACAATCTAAGACTGACGTCACATTTAAGTATTCTAACCATCTACTAATAACCATCAAAAACTACATTAAAAAAAATGTTTTAATTACTCACAACTATACGATAACTTTTCATTTTAAATCAAATATTGACAGTTTATTATAAGCCTACTAAAATTATTTATCAAAATTTGAAATTTGTTTGTTCGTTGATTAATATTATACTATATTTATAATATAGGTTCAAAAAGTGAGTTGCAACAAAATATGGATATATTAAAAATATTAAGAAATATAAATTTAGAGTTTTCTTCCAATTGTAGTTTGAGTCAAGGTAATCAAATGCATTATACTTTTTATATTATATATTATTATTGTTTAATTTGTTTTTACATCAATTATTATCTATTTTATTTGAATTATTACTATTCTTTGCAATTATTAGTTTCTTCAATACACCATCGCAGACTGACGCAGTTAC
>NC_042493.1:45620932-45621985 GCF_005508785.2 Acyrthosiphon pisum
GTTATTCATCTCCCTGTAGAAATCACTCAATATTTTTGCATTCCAATAAATTAACGCGTTTAACTCTACCGGGACGATAGACCTAGTTTTTGTATCTGACAGGTTTCCTGCAATCATACAATGACATAATTTATTGTACGCAACGTTTTTGACCACATCATAACATAAGGGCTAAGACAATACCTGTTATCCGATAAATTGAAACTTTATCTCACTCCCCTTACCCATTTTATTATGATATACACGTAAAATATATTTACATATTTAATACATCAATCGTTTACCATTGAGTTCAAATATTACATTTTTTAATGTAAATTAGATAAAAAATAATAATAAAAACAATAGGTAACAAAATTAGATCATTTTCCAACCAATGTGGGGATTATGAAAATCATATATTATCTTGATCAGAAATTAAGAACCTAATTATATTTTATTCATTGAGACGTCGTATATATAATAGACATAAATGTCTTAGTATTTACGATATTTCTTTATGTTGTTGAAATATTAATAACTATAATGTTGTATTGTAGTTTTGTGCGTACCTACTAACCGATACTTTAAGCTTTGTTTTAACTTATAAAACAGTCGTAAAATAATAATGTGATTTTCTTATATTAGCAAAACAAATTAATCATGAAAATATATACTAATGTTAAAAAAATAATGCCTGAACCAGCTAGGACATTAGGCACCAAATCGTAATTCGTAATACTAATTATTAGTATCACCCACTACCCTGCAGTATTATATAACTCGTATTGTATATTAATCTACCTATGATACGACTACATTATTCTATGCATACCTAATATATAGTAATACCTATTATATATCAATAGAAAATAATCATTAATCTATAAAATTTACTAGCCATGTATAAGACTAAATATCTCGAGCTTATGTCTTTTTCCCCCGAGCTTTAACATAAATCATAATAAGATTTACACTATATGTATACACTTACCGCTATATAAAGCTTGAATTTTTTTACTCGTTAAGTTAAGTTAATCTAAGAAAAGGAAAGTAAATTTAAGCTAAAAAACA
>NC_042493.1:45622035-45623228 GCF_005508785.2 Acyrthosiphon pisum
CAATACATTTCCGCGTAAAAAAAAAAAATATATCAGTCACTTATCATACGGGAACGTCTTATTATTGAAGTGTCTTTATAATATTATTATTATAAACTACGCACTAAAGGTAATCTATTAATTAATGTACGAATTGTTTCGCTAAATAAAAATATAGGTATTGTATAATGACAACGCGGCCAAGTACATAAAATATAGCAAAGTAAATACAAATCATTGATATACTTATGTAGAACGAAATTAATGATAGTGTAATCAAGATTGTTAATATTTTTCATCTGCCTTTGAAACAATAAATTAGGAGCTTATGGTGTGTAGAAAATATAAATATAAACATTCAGTCAACATTTCATGTATCTACGGTAATTTCTTTTAGAGTTACAATTACAACAAAAACCAAAATCGATTTTGTTGTTGGGTAAAAAAGCTTAAAAATTTAATACGAGCCTCCTGATATATTGGTACAATAGCAGTTGGAAAATGTTAAAAATACAGTCACCATTTTTTTACAAGCATTTAGAGTTCGAATTTTGACAAAATGTCACGAAAATGTGCAAATTATTGTGTATTATAAATTCATAAAAATTTTATTTTTAAACCTAAGATTTGAAAATGTAATACAAGCTTCCTCATAAGTTCGTGTTATTAAAAAAAAAAAATTCAACAAGACAGTCAAATTAAATTTTTATGAGAGTTTGAAATTCATATTTTTACAACATTGGATATTCACTCGATTTTTGCAGCGATTTTCTTATTTTATTGTAATTCAAAAACGAGTAACTTACAGTAGATCCATGAAAATTTAACCGAATGTTTATTTTTTCAATTGCTATACACCATACAATTTTGAAAATATTTTGACTAGTTTTGAGCTGTTTACAGACGTTTTAAGTTTTAATTTTTTTTTTACTGTTGTAAATACAATTGTATCTGTTGGGTAAAAAACCGTGAAGATGTATTACAGGGCTCCTGATATATTGTTACTTTCAAAACAGTTGAATAATATTAAAAATACATATGAACAACTTTTTTTTATAAGCATTTAAAGTTAAAATTTAAAACTTAAAATTAGTTTGTAGTTAAAATTTATAAAATGTTCAACTTTTATAGGTAAGGATTGAAAATTAAAAATAAGTACCACGTAAGTATGTTAAAATACATAAAATTACTGTATTCACAATGATCATCAAATA
>NC_042493.1:45624228-45625257 GCF_005508785.2 Acyrthosiphon pisum
ATCAAAAACCACTCACGACCGAAGGGGAACACTTCGATCGTGACCTGTGAGCCGCACCGCGTGAGACCCGAGGGTCAAGTCGGTGGAGCTCACAGGCTTTGTACACGCATGGGGTAATGAAACCCTCAAGATTTATGTTGGGACAAATAAGATCAAAAAAAAATAAAAAAAAAACAGAATTGAGGTTAGAGTAATAATTAAGTTATGTATTTTAAATGGTCATATAAATGATTAGTTATTCATTAACATGGTCATTTTATATGTAATATAAATAAAAATTATATAGTGACACATGGCAAATGCACAAAAAGTATATAGAGGAGAAAAAAAAACATAATTGGGACATTGTAATATTAATTATTTTAACATTTTTTTTTTAGGGTTAAGGTCACCTGGCACGGTCAGCGCCAGAGCAAGGCGGTCAGCGACCGGCCTGCGCCGTCTAAGCGCGTTCTTTTTTTTTTAAAGGTGGTATCTTAACGTGGGAACAAAAAGGGAATTGTATACATTACGACGGGTAGCAGTAGTTGGTCTTGCTGTATTCCGCAGATATGGGTGGGCTGGCTTGACGCCACCCCACCGACGTACACGTGGTCGGCATGGCCCACCTGGTCGTTGGGGAACAATACTTGTACGTAGTTGAACTGAGGTGATCATGTCTCGGGTATTGAGGCCCCCACAGCCTGTTGGTGGAGTGTTAGCCCATCATCGTATGGTTGTGCATCAATGTTCAAAAGAATCGACGATGTAACCACGTTCACGTGGTTTACTTGTTTAGGTACGCAAGACGCAGTTGAAACGGGACGTGCGCAAATAGTGTACGTCGTGTTCCTTCAAAGGTCGGTAGTGGAAAAAAAAATTCTCAGTAGTAAGTTGATGCGGCGTTCCATGGGCCGCAACGGTCGATGTTGTCGATAAATCCGGCGAAGTGTGGCAGAGCAGTGTAGGTTGTTGGGGGGAATATACAATAATTTGAGGGAATTTCAAACCAGACTGCTCTGCCGGCGCACACCGGTAGACACGAAAGAC
>NC_042493.1:45631322-45642037 GCF_005508785.2 Acyrthosiphon pisum
AAATTACATTAATTCTTATATATACTGTAGGTTTTCCTTCTAAACTTTAATTTGTTATCCTGAATATATAATTTGACTACTGTATGGTACTACTATAGTACTTGGACCAGTTTGTTTTTTTATTTATTGTTCAGAATATCATACAATGTTATTATAATTATTTTGTTTTGTCCCTTTCTAATATCCATCTCTTGATAATTTAAAAAAAAAAAAAAAAAATAATTTGTACTTATTATATATATTTTTTTTTTCTGTATTCAATCATCTCTGTCCTCAGAGTTAAACAAATTGCCATAATCATTTTTGTTCGATTACCTATTTTTTTTCTTTTTTTCTTTTGACTCCCTTGGAGATCAATATTTTGTTTCGTTTATAATATACTATTAATTTTTATTTTTGTCTTAAGACATATATTTCCATTTCAATATAAACATTGTAGTTGCCCTGCCGACTGTACTAGCCAAGGTTGGTAATTAGTTCTTTGCTAATGCATAGTGCAGGTAAACGCATCACACGACCACCCCTGAGGTACAACCCTTCTCTCCAATACCCCTCTCCCATACTACCTGCAACTGATTTTGATTTGACAATGGCTGAACTTGAGGATGAACAGAATTTCACCCCAATAGACTCTCCCCTCTCTCTAGAGTCCCTAGCTCAGCTTGTCGGTAACATGAACGAGGCCTTTAACGCCCAGATGGAAACTATTTCCCGTAAATTCAGTGAACTAGATACCCGCATGGACGAACTCTGTGCCCGCATAGATGATAATGACTCGGACGTTCGTGTTAAATTCGATCAGTTTCAATCCTCTTTCAATAAAGACCTCATTACCATCCAGAACGATATCTCTACAGGGCAACAACGGTCCCAGGAGTCCCATAAAAGCATTACCACTACCCAACGATCATTCACTGACACCATCAAAGCACTAAGCGACCGCGTAAGCCTCACAGAGGGACAAAGTGCCCGACTAGCTGCTCTAGAAAATAAATTTCAGTACTCCATTACCAATTCACTACCCCCCACAGTTTCTACCAATTCACAGCCCGTACGTCATAATTCATTTAGTAATTGTTTAACTTCTACTACCTATGCTAATCCGTGTCAAACTCAAGCTACTGCCCCACTTAATATTTCCAGTTTTTCTGTCCCCAAATATAATAGCTCACTCCCCAGTCGCATCACCTCTGTTCAAGAAAACGTAACCTTATCCAATACTTCTGGCATAATACTCGATTATACAAAGCTCACCCAATATGATGGCAAATTAACACCGGTACACCCAGAGGAGTTCCTTGAACAGGCCGAACAATATTTTTTAACCCACACTCCCCTACCTGACCAAGTAAAGATTAATTATATTAAAGAACGTTTTATTGGAGATGCTCGTTTATGGTATAACACCTTATTACCCTCTCCCTCAATATATCAGGATTTCTTGTCACTATTCAGGGGCCATTTTTGGTCTAATAACCAGCAACGGGCAATTCGCAATGAACTATACAGACCCTATTTTCACCGAGACAATTCTTCCCTTCAAAAACATGCCATGGACTGGATCAACCGTGCCCGCTTCCTAAGACCCCCAATAGACCAACCAGAGATGGTTGACCAACTTATTTCTCATTTCTCTTTCAATATATCCGTAGCTCTCCGCGGTCTCAGAATCACTACCACCAATGAACTAATACAGCAACTCTCTCACCTCCAACAATCTCACTCCTCTTCAACTCAAACCAATAATCAATCAAACCCTCTCTCTCAAAATCAAAATCAACATTCATATAACCATTCTTCAGGCCACAATCATCAAAACAGAAACCACTCTCAAAATCAAAATCAGAACTCAAATTTTAACAGTAATCAAAACCGATATACCCCCCGTAATGATAATTATCCCCGCCCTCAGTACAATCAAACTAATCCGACACAGTCCGCCCCTGAACCCAGTACCTCTACCCCGGGAAACTAGTTCCGACCAGTCCTGTGAGGATGTGTACTGTGTCTCGCCCGCAAAGTCCTCAAATTTCAACACTCACACACCCGTTAAGCCGAGACCATGAATCAACTCCTCCCCCCAACTATCGTCCGGAAATCACTGTCAAAATTTTTAATAATAAACAAACCGCTCTGCTCGACTCAGGTGCTTCAGTATCAGCTATCTCAGAACAGTTTTTCCAAAGTTTAACCACTGACCCCTCTCAAGATCAAATTCCTATTTTTCCTCTTTCAGGCATATTACTCACTACAGCTCTTAGCAATAAAACCGTCAAAATTAAGTCCCAAATTTATTTAACATTCACAATCAATCAATATGAAACCCATGGTATCTTTTTAGTCGTTCCCTTGCTCTCTACCCCTCTCATTCTTGGGACAGACTGGCTGTTGGAAAATGAGGTGACCATAGACTATAAGCAAAAAATAATTTCCCTCTCTACTACTAATGATGAAATACCTTTTAAACTAATTGCGGACCACGACCCCAGTAGCCTTGTAAACTCACTCAATAGTCTAGATTTAAATGATCATCACCTTAATATGTATGAACCCCTTTCCAGTTTAAGACAGCCACCTCTCCCGTTTGAAAATGAAAAAAATATTGCCCTTAATGATATCCCACTTAATGAATCTCAACGAAATTTAATGTTTTCCCTTCTTCAACAAAATCAACAAATTTTTCAAGATAAACCTGGCCTTCACAAATTTTTCTCTTATAAATTCAACATTAGACCACATGAACCTTACAAAATTAGACCATACCCTGTCCCCTTCTCCCGTCGTCCCGCGGTAGAAAGGGAGATCAACAAGATGCTTCAATGGGGGGTTATTGAGAGATCAGACTCTGCCTATAGTAACCCACTAGTAACAGTTGCTAAAGCCGACGGCTCTATTCGCTTGTGCTTGGATGCCCGAAAGTTAAACACTATTATCTTACCCACACGAGACGCTTCCCCACCCATCGATGAAATTCTTGCAAAATTTAATAACAAATCTTTTTTCTCCTCCCTCGATTTTTCTTCAGGATATTGGCAAATTCCCCTTGATTTTTCGGTTCGGCAATACACTAGTTTCCTTTATGATGGGCGTTCCTATCAATTTTGTGTTGTACCTTTTGGTCTCAATATATCAAATGCTGCTTTTGGTAAAGGGCTTGAGGCCGCTCTAAATAATTATTCTACACCTTGTCCCCACCCCAACGACATACACACGTATGTGGACGACATTTTAATTTCCTCCTCTTCCTTCGAAGATCACATTGAAACCTTAGAGTGGATTTTCCATAAAGTAGCACAGGCAGGCTTAACTCTCAAATTTAAAAAGTGTTATTTTAACAAACAACAAATCAAATTTTTAGGACATTTCATCTCTTCTCACGGTACGGTTATGGACCCCGACAAAATTAAAGCATTACAAAATTTCCCCGAACCCCGCAACAAAAAAGACCTTCAGTCTTTTTTCGGTTTCTGTAATTTCTATCGCAAATTCTCCCAAAACCATTCTTCCCTCTTACACCCTCTCTCTCATTTAATTCAAAAGGACACACCCTGGACTTTCACTGAACAGAACAAAATAGATTTCAAAAAAATTAAAACCGCTTTCGCTACACAGATCTCCCTTACCCATCCTAACTTTAATGAACCATTCTGTATCCAAACTGACGCGTCGTACATCGGTCTTGGTGCAGAGCTTTTCCAGATCGGCCCTCATGGTCAACGTAATACCCTCTCATTCGCAAGCCGGTCACTAATTAATGCCGAACGCAACTATACTGTCACCGAATTGGAGCTATTAGGAATATTATTTGCCTGTCAGAAATTCAAGATTTATATTTTAGGCCATCAAATCAATTTATATACCGATCATAAAGCTCTTACTTTTCTTCTTTCATGTAAATTAAAAAACTCTCGTCTCACCCGGTGGACACTTGCTCTACAGGAGTTCGACCTCCGAATACATCACTGTCCTGGCAAGGATAATCCTGTTGATACCCTATCTAGACACCCTCTCGGTCGAGACGACCAAACCCCAAAGGATACCCCTATAATATTACATTACACTCTACCACCTCCAATACCTCCAGATATCATTCCTTTTTTCAACAACATTTCTCAAGAACAAATTAAAGATCCCCGCATACAAAAAATCATTTCTACAATTAAACGGAATTCTTCAACATCTTGGCTACAATATTACACCTTACAAAATCAAGTTTTATTCACCCGCAAATATAAAAAAGCACAAAATTGGTCCCTTTATGTCCCTGATCATCTGGTCAAACAAATTGTGTTACTCTTCCATGAGTATTATGCCCACATCGGTCCCCGCAAAACGGCCCAAGCTATTCGAAGTATCTGTTATTTCCCCTCTCTCAGTAGGACGGTCCGCCACGTAGTACAGGAGTGTGATTTGTGTCAAAGGTGTAAACCTAAGACCATTCGCACCGCCGGTCCTATGCAGCCGATACTCTCGACCAAACCACTCGATAAGGTACTAGTTGATTTTTATGGTCCACTTCCCACTGGAATGTTTCAATTTACATATATTTTCGTTGTTATGGATAATTTCACTCGGTTTGTCAGATTGTATCCCCTCCGAAAGGCCAATGCCAAAATTTGTATTAAAAAGTTAACTACCAATTACTTCCCTACCTATGGTGTTCCTAAAAATATTGTTTCTGATCACGGTAGGCAGTTCATCAGCCAACATTGGCAGACCACTTTGAAGAAGTACAAAATTCAAGTTACTCATACTAGTATTTACCACCCCCAGTCCAATCCTGCGGAAAGGGTAATGAGAGAGTTGGGCCGTATGTTTAGGACCTATTGTCATTCCAAGCACTCTAACTGGCCCCAATATGTTCCATATATTGAGTGGACCTTAAACAACGTCTATCACGAGTCCACTGCCCACACTCCCTCAGAACTTTTCCTCAGAGATACCCCACACAACCCCCTTTCACAATTTATACACTTTCCTAATAATGATTTTCCTCCAAATTATAAACATAAATTAACACTAGCACATGAAATACAGTTAACAAAATCCGAAGCCCGTAAGAAACGTCATGATAAAACAATTAATGCTCCCCTTTTCAAAATTAACGATCTCGTCCTTGTAAAAACACACCGTTTAAGTAGTCAAATTGATAAAAAAATCTCCAAATTTTTCCTCCTGTATGATGGTCCCTATAAAATTAAAAGTATCAAGACTGTAAATGCTTATGAATTAGTTGGTCCGGATGATGATACACCACGAGGTACCCATAATGTTGTTCACTTAAAGCCGTATAAACCATCCACCATAGCAACACTACTCTAAGGGTAAGTAGCTCATGGAGTATATGAACATTTATGGAATATTCAAATAACAACTTATGACATTGGGTTTAAAGAATATGATTCTCGGTCATCCCTGCTTAAATGGGGGGTCAAACCTGGTGTGTCCTGCTTAATACGGGACCACTACTGGGTATGAGCCTTGCTCCACGTTTATGCGTGGTACCAAAAAATGTTGGGAACATAAAGCTCTCGTAGGCCCGGGTCATTCAATTCGTAACTTTCCGCGTTCTCCCCCCCCCTTTCCCCTCTACTACTCCGCCTTTTTCTGTCTCTCATTTACCTTCTTTTAGATTCGTTGTCCCCCCAGCTCGGTAGGGCCCCCGTCGTCCAGGAAGTGGCTGATACCGCTCCCTGGCCGGCAAAGAGTCTGAGACACTCTTCTTTTTAAAAAAACCGGTGTTGTGGTGACGCCCCGGCCCAGTGAGAGTCCGGGCTTGGTCGGCCTAGTGTGTTTCGGTTAGTCTCCTCCTACGCATTCGCATATTACTGGCTTAAAACCCAGGGGTCTCTGTGTCTGCTAGGGGGTGGCGCCGACTCACACTTACCACTACTGTCCCGCGGCTCGATGATCTGGAGGGTGACTTCCCGCAAGGGGGTAAAGGAGCCACCAGACCTCGCCTCTTGACCGCTCTTTCACCACAACATGCAGGAACTTTCTTGATAGCCCCCCCTTAATAATGTTAGGTCCCACCATGGCTTGCCATGTGTGTAAAGTCAAATGTCCAAAATCACTTACGCAGTGCAAGGTCCGTGATACCTTGCCTGTACACAATAGTTTTATTTTTATTTTTTTTGTCTTCTCCCTTCTGCATTAAGTTCCCATAATGTGGTCGTACCTGTTACAGTCGTGACCCCGTTAAAGGCATAGACTGTCTCAGAGTCCCTCTTCCCCGTCCCCCCTGTTAGGTAAAATCATATTGTTCCCCGTTAGGAGTATAGTGGTAAGTGGTATCATCATCGCTCCCTGGACTAGTCAGGCAATTATATTTGGTAGGTTTTTTATTATTATAATGTGTTCGCACTAACGTGCTGGTTTATTATTATTATTATATACTGTGTGCACACAGATGTGTAGGTTTTTATTATATTATTATTGTGATGCTAGTACTCTTACCATTTATACTCCCTAAACCAACTTTATTATCATTAACTTATGGTTGAAAATTAAAAATTATTATTATATTTGATATCATTATGATGTCAAAGCCTCAACAATTCAATTCATTTCTTATTTAAATATTATTACTCTCTTTGAGTGGAACTGAAAATTATTATAATGTCCCTATTTAAAGAATAAAGTCCCCTCAAATTGTATGTCTATGGTCATCTCAAAATTCAGTACCCTCTTTTCTACAACAAGTGGTTCTCAGTTCTGACTTTGGGTAACAACCTCAACAACTTGTTGGGGGGGTTATGTAAGGTAACAGAATTTTGACTCTCTTATAATATTGTCCCCATGTCATTTAATATAATTTTATTCTTTTTCCGATATCAATCCACCCGCGCGCAGCTGATACAGTGAATCGACCGATATTATATAAACACCTGTCCCCCGATCCCCACCATCTGCAGTGTCCCGTCGTTGACGTTCGTCGCTTGCTGTCGGTCGCCGCCGCTGGGCTCGTCCGTCGTGTCCATCGGTGTGCGTCGGCAGAGCAGTCTGTGATGAAATTCCCTCAAATTATTGTAAATTCCCCTCAACAACACACACTGCTCTACCCCACCTCACACCGTTTTCAACAACGACGACCGTTACGGCCCATGGCCCGCTGCTATGGACCAACACCAAAGTTTTTTTTTTCTCTTACTGACCTCTGAATAAGCAAGACGTGTTGCTCTTAATTCACGTCCGCCACACAATTGTCCTGCGCTCCGGCATCAACCACGTGCGTTCAACAGTTTGTTGGTTTTTACAATATTTCCATCGACGTCCAATCAACATGATGGGCTAACCGATACCCGTTGGGCTGTGGTGGCCATACCAACCATGCTGTGGAATACATTTTTTTTTCTTTCGTTCATCATGTGAGATGCTGTCTTCGACGACCAGGTGGGCCATGCCGGCCGCGTGTGTGCCGGTGGCGCTCGCCAGCCTACCCCTCATCATCGAAGACCAACACTCCATCTCAACATCAACACTGCCGCTACTACTGTGTCGTAACTATGATATATTTCCCCACATCATCCCCCGTTAGTTTCCCTCCAGATTATAATTTTTCTTGTTAATATAACACCACTAAAATAACGTGCTCAGACGGCACAGGCCGGCCGCAAACCGCCTTGCTCTGGCGTCGACCGTGCCCGGTGATTTTATTAAAACATCACACCACTAAAATAACGTGCTTAGACGGCACAGGCCGGTCGCAGACCGCCTTGCTATGGCGTCAACCGTGCCCGGTGATTTTATTAAAAATGTAAAAGTGTCTATATGACGTTATTAACTTATCTCCACTTATTTCCCTATTTAATTTGTATTTGCCATGTGCCACCATATACTTCGTGTGTGTGATGTGCGCCACCTTGTTATATCTTTATTTAATTTGTATTTGCCATGTGCCACCATATACTTCGTGTATGTGATGTGCGCCACCTTGTTATATCTTTATTTAATTTGTATTTGCCATGTGCCATGTTATACTTCTATTAACTTATACCTCTCTTTGTATACAATACACTCGTGTAATTACCCTGAAAATCTCTGTTATTATTTATTTATTTATTCAACTTGTTTTCCCCCCATAAATCTTGGGCTTTCATTAGCTCATGCGTGTATAAAACCTGTGAGTTCCACCGACTTGACTCTCGGGTCTCACGCGGTGCGGCTCACAGGTCACGATCGGAGTGTCCCCCTTCGATCGTGGGTAGTTTTTGTGTCGTCAAAAAACACAAATCCTTACATATGGCGACCGTGACAGGACGATTGTCCAAATTCCCCTTGTAACTAA
The DNA here is from genome assembly GCF_005508785.2 of Acyrthosiphon pisum. Classification (NCBI taxonomy): domain Eukaryota; kingdom Metazoa; phylum Arthropoda; class Insecta; order Hemiptera; family Aphididae; genus Acyrthosiphon; species Acyrthosiphon pisum. The sequence continues at coordinate 45,639,610 of NC_042493.1, forward strand.
TAATATGTTCTTTTTTTTTTTCTTCTCTCTATAAACTCTCTTAAAATTAAAATTCTCTCTCCTAAAAAACTTAAAATATCAAAATCTCTTTAAAAATGGCAAAATTCTTATATAATAACTTAATAATTAACAATTAAATATGGCAAACACATGGCAAATTTCATCCAATTTAATCTTCTAACCTATTAGTCCCCTGTAATAATTAAATAGTTCAAATCAGTTTTCTCTAATGCTTACTCCACAAACCCCAAATTTTTTTAAAAAAAAACACATGTCTTCATTTCTGATTACTCTCTTGCAAGAGGACAAATTAATTTTCTTTTGTTATATTTACCCTTGGTAAAAAAAAAAAAAAAAAAAATACACTGTAAAAAATTATTATATTATGCAGAATGATGCACCACCTACCAAGGTAAAAAATTATATTATTTTTTTTTTTCCCCCCTTGTATACATTTGTTAACCTATAATATATTTCAGAAATTGTTCCTGCCGGTGTATGCATCGTGGAGGCGGTGGAGGTGTTTTGCGGTGGCGACTCGGCGGATGGCTGCGGCGTCGGACACTCGGACACTGCAAACGACCCGTCTTTTCCCTTTTTGGTATGCATAATTATATTTTCCCCTTGTCTTCCCCCCTTGTTAGATTTCCCTAGACCCGTATCTCCACCCTAGTATAACATTGGTAGTTTCATTTTTATCTTGCTGCGATAATATATTTTTTTTCCAGACCACATGGTCTAAATACTATTATATTAAAATGTAGATCTGCGGATCCCCTTATTATATTATGTTACATTATGAAATATTTTGTTATTAAAACTGTAAGTTCGCTATGAACATTTAATCATATTTTCCCTTGGTAGAGAGCACATTTTTTTTTTAGTTAATGCTGAACAAAAAAAAAAAAAAAACCTTTAGAATTAAATCTTATTTCAAAATTCCACTGTAAGAACAATTTATAATTATTAATACCCAAAAAAAAAAAAAAAAAAAAAAAAAAACGAAATTCTTTTTCATAAGTACCATTTACATATTTAACATTTCCATCTCTTGCAAGAACAATAAATTTATAAATATCATTTTCCCAGTAATCAATTCCCAATGTCAAATTAATTAAAAAAAAAAAAAAAAAAGAAAAAAAAACAAAAAATTTTTATATACATAGAATACTTAGTATTCCCAACTCCCTGGGGGAGGTATCATTTCTCCTTTTACCTTTATTCGTTACGACTGGTAGTTTGAGCTATAGAAAGAAAATAATTTCCCGGCATGTCTTGGTCCACCTACGGCCCATTATTATATGCTTATATATATATATTAAACAATATTAACATTTTTTCTGATACTTTGATCAACACCTAGAATTCTATTCTGATTATGCAATAATTTTTGTCTGCGGACACTTCATTTCCTAGTTTATTAGATAACCTGTAAAAAAAAAAAAAAAAAAAAACAAAAAATTTTATTTTTAGGATCACTACTCCCTATTAAAAGTCAACTTAGTGACTTACCCTAGACTATTGATAACTCATTATATCCTTCATTGTAAATTACATTAATTCTATATATACTGTAGGTTTTCCTTCTAAACTTTAATTTTGTTATCCTGAATATATAATTTGACCTACTGTATGGTACTACTATAGTACTTGGACCAGTTTGTTTTTTTTATTTATTGTTCAGAATATCATACAATGTTATTATAATTATTTTGTTTTGTCCCTTTCTAATATCCATCTCTTGATAATTTAAAAAAAAAAAAAAAAAAAAAATAATTTGTACTTATTATATATATTTTTTTTTCTGTATTCAATCATCTCTGTCCTCAGAGTTAAACAAATTGCCATAATCATTTTTGTTCGATTACCTATTTTTTTTCTTTTTTTTCTTTTGACTCCCTTGGAGATCAATATTTTGTTTCGTTAGGTAAACGCATCACACGACCACCCCTGAGGTACAACCCTTCTCTCCAATACCCCTCTCCCATACTACCTGCAACTGATTTTGATTTGACAATGGCTGAACTTGAGGATGAACAGAATTTCACCCCAATAGACTCTCCCCTCTCTCTAGAGTCCCTAGCTCAGCTTGTCGGTAACATGAACGAGGCCTTTAACGCCCAGATGGAAACTATTTCCCGTAAATTCAGTGAACTAGATACCCGCATGGACGAACTCTGTGCCCGCATAGATGATAATGACTCGGACGTTCGTGTTAAATTCGATCAGTTTCAATCCTCTTTCAATAAAGACCTCATTACCATCCAGAACGATATCTCCACAGGGCAACAACGGTCCCAGGAGTCCCATAAAAGCATTACCACTACCCAACGATCATTCACTGACACCATCAAAGCACTAAGCGACCGCGTAAGCCTCACAGAGGGACAAAGTGCCCGACTAGCTGCTCTAGAAAATAAATTTCAGT
>NC_042493.1:45642087-45643845 GCF_005508785.2 Acyrthosiphon pisum
GTGCCATGTATACTTCTATAACTTATACCTCTCTTTGTATACAATACACTCGTGTAATTACCTGAAAATCTCTGTTATTATTTATTTATTTATTCAACTTGTTTTCCCCCCATAAATCTTGGGCTTTCATTAGCTCATGCGTGTATAAAACCTGTGAGTTCCACCGACTTGACTCTCGGGTCTCACGCGGTGCGGCTCACAGGTCACGATCGGAGTGTCCCCCTTCGATCGTGGGTAGTTTTTGTGTCGTCAAAAAACACAAATCCTTACAAGCTTGATATGCTTAAGAATCCGGTGTCATTTTAATTCCTTGAAAAAGTGTTGTACTTCTTTTGTTCCAACAAAATCAATGTACACTAAGTTCAATTATCAAACAATGTATCAAAAATCAAGTGAAACTGTTACATCAAATAATGACCATGCATGTATTAATGATGATGATGATTATGATGACCTGTTAAATGTATTAAATGAAATTTCATTACCAGATAATATGTAAGATTTTTAAATGTTTATTAAAAAAAAAAAGCAATTTTTATTATATTATTATTTTATATTCATCAAGTATTGACATATTGTACCTAAGCAATTATTAAAGCCAGTATTAAGTACTTACCTATTGTTCAAGTACCTAATTAAGTTTGTAAATGAATTATGTATTATATTAAAGAAATAATTAATAATTATTATATTAAATTATATTATAATGGTTATTATTTAATTGAGATGTTTTAATATTTTGGTTACCTATTTAAAGTTAATATAAATCGATGTCACAAATAATTATGGGATGGTTAGAAAAATAATATTGTGATTTGTATGCTTGTGGCTACTTTTATCTTAATATATAAAATGACAAGGAAATCAGCTGTCTGCAAGCCACCCGTGGAACGGAAAACGCCAGCCAAGTGAAACCGTGGCGTAAAAAATTTAACACCGCTCCGTTTCTACAGTCCGCCCGACCAGTTCCCGGCGATTCCTTGGCGCGTCCAATCGCGTGCCTTCGCCGCGGCGGCGGCGGTCGGTAGGTTTTCAAATGCTTTTTTCGCCAGCGTCAGTCGTTATTATTGCTTTTTTTTTTTCTCGATTCGTTTCGTCTTTTCAATCTCCGCCTGTGCTCTATTTGTTAAGTTTATTTCTTTTAAAACCCGTGGATATGCGGTTTGTACCCAAATTCGGTTTGTACACTTTAAAATTCGCGTTCACGAAATGTAGGTCGGTCTTCGTTCCAACGCACAAGTGCACAATTTTGTTTTTGATTCAATAAATATTACATTATTGTTTTAACGTAAACCCAATTTTGCGGTTTGATTTAAATAAATGTATTATTCAAACATACATTATAATAATGTAATCATAATAATAACGGTCAGATCATTGAATAAATTACAATTAAATTTTAAACAGTGTGTAGTTACGTCAAATTATATACGATTACATCGATGTATATCGAATATATTGGTTTACGTCACTCCGTTGATACACAGCGTCACAGCTTAAGTAATGAAGTTTTGACCGTAAGCAGCAACACAAATCGTGGCGTAGTAGGTTAGGCGTAGGTTCCCCAAACATAGGTTGCAGCACGATTAAAGATATATCTTTAATCGTGGTTGCTAGGTAGGTCCGAGTTCGAATCCGTCGTTACGCTCTACCGGGCGGCAACTGCTCCGCGCATTAGGATAGCATGGCCGCCCATAATCTCGAATTTTTTGCGTTTTTTTTCTCGATTTTTTTCACGTTTTTTTTTATATTAATTAC
>NC_042493.1:45643895-45646495 GCF_005508785.2 Acyrthosiphon pisum
CCGGTCGCAGAACCGCCTTGCTATGGCGTCAACCGTGCCCGGTGATTTTATTAAAAATGTAAAAGTGTCTATATGACGTTATTAACTTATCTCCACTTATTTCCCTATTTAATTTGTATTTGCCATGTGCCACCCATATACTTCGTGTGTGTGATGTGCGCCACCTTGTTATATCTTTATTTAATTTGTATTTGCCATGTGCCACCATATACTTCGTGTATGTGATGTGCGCCACCTTGTTATATCTTTATTTAATTTGTATTTGCCATGTGCCATGTTATACTTCTATTAACTTATACCTCTCTTTGTATACAATACACTCGTGTAATTACCCTGAAAATCTCTGTTATTATTTATTTATTTATTCAACTTGTTTTCCCCCCATAAATCTTGGGCTTTCATTAGCTCATGCGTGTATAAAACCTGTGAGTTCCACCGACTTGACTCTCGGGTCTCACGCGGTGCGGCTCACAGGTCACGATCGGAGTGTCCCCCTTCGATCGTGGGTAGTTTTTGTGTCGTCAAAAAACACAAATCCTTACAACATTAATAATAATACATTGTAGTATACTCCATAAACCTACATACATAAGTAACATCAAACAGCTAGCATATCATCATATACTTTAACTACCAGATTTTCTGAAATATATGTAGTATATTACGTAATATTAGTTAATTAATATTGTATTATATGATATCTGCAGCAGTATTTGTATTCTCCATAAAATTTATAATTACCAAATTACATTACCTCAACCAATTAACTCACTTAAAAACTATAATATATTAGGTACTACATATAGTTAGCTGTTATATTCAAGTATAAAAGAACCATTCCATATAATCCAACCCATGTGAAATAATAAAATGTATCAAATTTATTGTTTTATATTATTTATCAAATATTTTATTTCATATAATACTCTCATAATTAAACCTATATATCAAATAGTATACAGTCATATCATTATACAATTTAATTGCCAGTCTCTATAAATAATGTATTATTTAGAATCTGTAGCAGTAATGTGACTCACCTAAAAACAGTAATATAATATCAAGTACTACATAGTATATTATATATTTAATATTTAATATTTAACCACATAATCGAGGCCATGTCCCTAATGCAGATAATATTAAATACCTATTAGATAAATTAAATAGTGTTATTTATTAATTTGATTAATTTATTTGATATAATTTATATATAATTTAACTAACCCGACCCAACCACCGTATCGACTCTTAATATTTATACATTTATTTATTATAATATGCATGTACCTATCTACAGGCTACAGACCGATTCTGTGGCTATATTGTGTATATTTATGCCAAATCAAATATATAAATACGGCGTGACCGAATAGGCGAAAGGACAAAAGTCAGTAAAATTTAATATAATAACACAGCTTATCGAATCAAATAAATTACTGTATACAGTGTGCTCACGCTAAGAGGTACCTACCACTAAATATTTCGGTTCTATGACCTTGTATTGAAATGGGGTTTTCACTGAATGACAAATAATACTTAAATACACATTTTTAGATAAATTTCAAATTTTTAACACTTTCGATACGCGCATGCGCGATACAACTTACTTTTTTTTAAATGGTAACACCAACTTTTTTTTTACACATTCGGATAGAGTATTATTTTTTAAACAAATTATGTATAAAAATTTTTTTTCTAATTACAAAATTTACATATGCAATTTAACGATGAAATTTAATATTTACGAGTAATTTGTTTTTAACGAAATCTAAACTAAATTCAACTTATTGTTACTTATTAGTATAATAATACATAATACATAATATACATAATATACATAATATATACATGCCTGTATATAGCGATACCTACTCGACGGCGGCGATATCGGCCGTCTGCTTTCCGCGACGTCTCTACGCCCCGGGACTCCCCCCGGAGAAAGTGCGCCGCGCGCGGTCTATACATTTAGTGGGGAACGCGAATACGTCTTCGACGGGGAGGTCCGACGTCTCGGAGAGGAGTCAGGGGCGACCTAAGTCGAAAAAGTCGGAAAAATCGTTAAAATCGCCAACGTGAGGTCCGCGGTTGTAGCCGCAAGGCACCAAAACCGGGAGTCACGAGTGTGAAGTTAGCAATTAACCTAGCCATTGATAAGGAATTTCCCATACCTATTGACCATTACCGATTTGTACGATGAGTTGCCTATGGTATGCCCCTCATCCAAGTTATAATCACTCGTATAAATCCTCTTGATAGCGCCATAAAATGCATTTTTACCTTGTTATTATTAACCTGTATATTAACTTTAATTATAGTTAAATACTTTTTATAACGTTTTTTATATTTCCTTGTTATACAATAAATATAATACATTATAATATTATAATTTATAACGTATAATAATGTATTATATTATATTCTATAATATTAAGCATTATAACATTAAAAAGTTATAGCGAAGCTCATTCGGCAGGTCGGTATGCCTTCGTTAAAAATCGCGGAAATTAGTGGACCACTATAGTTTTGTAGAGAATTTTCTCAGCTTTTCGCCAATATACAACAATTGTTTTCTCACCTCCTTGTAAAAATATGTAATA
>NC_042493.1:45648974-45655787 GCF_005508785.2 Acyrthosiphon pisum
TCGCACCCTAGCACCCCCGGTTGTTGCGGCACTGGTAAACCCATATAGTAAGTAAGTAAAATTTTTTTTTGACATTTAATATCTGTATTTAATTTGTCTCCCAAATATACTTAACCTATGGTTATTGCATAATTACTTTTAATTGTAAAATATAAAATACTTAATATTTATTTTTCTAAGTTATTTAAGCTTAAACAAATATTTAATTATATAAAATCAATTGGAGCATGGTGAACATCTTTAAACCCAGGTATTAAACAGCTCATTGGGCATTTTTCATTTACTCTACCAACTTTGAAGGATTACTAATACAGTTAATATCTATTGTTACCCAGAGTCAACTGTAAAAACAAAAATAATGTAAGTAATATTCAGGTAGGTATGTGATAAAATATGTTTACTTGTATAATTTCTTATTATATTGAAACTATAAAATTAGTAACTACTTAAAACTCAGTTAAAACAAAAATTTATGAAAAAAAAACATAACAAATTATTTGTTTAGGTATAATGATTACGCTATTATGAAACTGAAGACAAAAACAAAATGTAATTAAAAATGTTACTATGATAGAAATAGTTATACAATAAAATAACATTCATTTGATTAGTATAAAAGTATACAACAGTCTAACAATTATTACATAATCAGAGTATATATTGCCAAAGGCTAACAAATATTAAAATTATGGTAATATGAATTCGTAAACTAAAAAACAATAATAATTCAGTATTAATGAACAGTCAGATAAATAATACAGTAAATAAAAATCGCAAACAAAAAATGAGTGATAATACAAACTTTTATAATTATTTAACTTACATTCTATCAGGCACGGATCTAGAAATGAAAAAAGGGGGGGGGCTAAAAAAAAAAATGTACTTATTATGTACGAAGTCTTTCTTATTTTTTGAAATATCTTAAGTACCGAAGTCCTAGTCTAAGGGGGGCTTCAGCCCCAATAGCCCTTGTATCCGCGCCTGCATTCTATTGCAACATTTTTGCTGATTTTGTTTAGTAAATCTTTCATCTCTCATTTGCGTGCCGTAATCAGCTTTGTATTGGTTCTTGTATTATTTTTATTGTAACTTCTGGATTATTTTTTAACACAACTTCTAAAATTAAAATGTTATGGTTACAAAGGTATGTAATATGAAAAATATGTGTGAACCGACTTTCAAAAATTGCATATAATGTTAATGAAGCAAAATGCTAGTTTAGAAGTGTTCCCAAAAAACGTAATTTTTGTTGCCAGTTCATTCGTTAATAGAAATCTCATAAGACTAAAAATGATTTGTCTGTAGTCACTTGATATTAGTTATGACGTTTTTTTAACCTATAAAATTAATACATTAATTAGAGTTGTTGATAATTAATTAATATAAATTATAGCAATGTAATAATACCAAATATTTATTTGCAATATTGTCACTGTCTGCTTTTCTTTGATTTCAAATAAGCTAGTTTTGTTCCCAATAGGAAATTGTAATAAGTATACCTGGTTCAATCTCAAAGGGTAACTGATTAATATCAAGATCAATATGTTCAAATAATTTTGGCGATAATGAAGACAACTGTGGAACATTGAGTTCCAAGTTCTTATATCCTAATAAAATCACATAAATTACTTAACTTAAATATAATTTGGATAAATTAAAAAAATATTACTTGAATCACTTGAGATACTGGGTAAAGGTGAAATTGAATCATTAAAAGTACCAAGACATTTTTTAATTTTTTGGGGTGGTGTACTGACTGTCATTGACTCTATAATAGTAGAATATTGAAATTAAATAACTCTAACATCATTAATAACTACTCAAAATTGTATGTTACCGGAATTAAATAAACGTTTTTGAGATGAAACAACTGGAGAACCTAATTGTAGGCCGGTTTCTGAATAGATGTATATTTTTTTTTACCTATGAATAGTTTTGTCATTTCTGTAGTATCATATTATGTAAAATTGTTTTTTTAAACTACCTGAATTAAACAAATGATTTTCCACACAAATATGTATCTGGGTAGATGTATATTTTTTTTTTTGCTAAGTAAAATTATTTAACTTTTTAAAAATCAAATTATTATTTTTATTTTTATGAGTTATGTATATAATTACCAGGTGGATTTGGAAATGGTGGAATATTATTACTTGGATCAGAATTTTCGTAATTTTCACTGTCACTTGTTGATTTTGCAGCACAAACGTTGCGCATTTTCATTGCAGTACTAGAGTCACTTTCAAAATCCTACCTATACTCGGCTTTACTTAATATTTCCTTAGCTTTAATTAAATCGTCTAGAAATAGAAATATTAAATTGGAGTGCATATTATTAACAATTATTAATATAATATATGAAATGCATGACAGACCTGTTTTTTGAATATCTTTTGAATCTTGTGTACATCTCAAGTAGTTGTGTGTGTATTTGGAATTTCCATAGATATAACAGCGCGGTCATACAATTTGAAATTTTCATAATTAAGAAAGAAACTAGTTTTTTCATTGATTAACCAATTACTTGGAATAATTTGTAACCAGTCATCAAATTCAACAACCAAAAACATTTTAATAATTAGTATATCATAAGTTTAAGTAATTTGTACCTTTATACCATTATTAAAAAGTAAAATTTAGGTACCTTGCTTATTGTTTAGGTAACATTAAATTATTGCTTTTGTACATTAATAAATAAGGAAAAAATCAAGTTATTAAGTAAATTAATATTTAAAAAAAATTACATATCTGGTATATCATCACTATCAGAATTTAAGAGAAGAAAAAATACATATTTATTTATATTCCAAGGAAGTCTATAACAAAAACATTTTTTTTGCACCTGACAAATGGGCCAAATACTTATTGATGACAATTTACCTACTACATGAATACCAATTAATGATTATGGACAAGGAGCTTTATAAAGATCAACTTGTTCCAAAAATTGTTTTGCTTTTAAGCCAAATAATTTATGATTTGTATCAAACAAAAATTCCTTAATTAAAATAATTTCACTAGTTTTTAATATACAACAGTTATTTTTTGAGTTATTTGATATTAATGTAAATTTACATCCCGGGAAGAATTTTGCTATGTGGGTGTAACCAGGATTCTTTTTAAGATTCCATCTTATTTCTTTTATTTAAATAAAACATGTGGGGTGCTCTTTATTAACCTTCTCATAATTACCTCATCACACAAAAATGTCCAATAGACTAATAAAATAGATTAAAAATGTTTAAAATGCAAACTGTCAACTGTTGTAAATCTATGGTAGGTATATTTAATTTATGGTTGTCTTGAGTTCCAGACTTCGGACTGGCAATTATACAAATCAATACAATTTATATTAATATATTAATATTATATAAGCTGTGTAGATGTGCATAATTGGTGTGGTTACATTTTGTACATTAATTGTGGACAAATCAACTGTTAAAATTAATTAAATTAAATAAATAAATAAAAATATAATAAAATAATTAAATTCTGAAAAACGATATAGAATTCAATCCCATTTGTTCTACAGCAGTTTAGTAATGTAGGTAGGTACTTGTTTAAAATTAAATTCAATCAAATACTTTCTGAAAGTATTTATGATCAAATACTAATGTTCAAATACTTATTTTTAGTTTATAATATATATTTTCTATTTTAATTTCTATCATGTAAAATAAATATAAAAATTGAGAGCAATGTAATATATGATAATATGTTTTTTTAACTGATTATTCAAATACGTATTTTAAGTATTTTTAAAAATCTATATCTGTATTTCAATACTTTTAAACAGTATTTTTTACACAGCACATTTTTACCTGTTCTATTGGCATAATAGACACAGAAAATCACTACTCCCATAGTCATCAATCCTATCTATTTCGGGGATGCAATTTATAGCAATCCATCTACAACACCGTGTGCATGACACCCATTCCACAACACTTTGGTCTCCTTCGCATCGGTGTCTGTTTGATAAGGTGTTGCAGTAAAGGCACATATTGGTAATGTCCTCTGATTTTTCCAAAATATATTTTTTTAGATAATTCCTGTACTCCACAGGATTGAAATGAGGATTAAAATCTGATTTACTGATAATAGTATACACATAATATATTACAAAAACTCCACAGTTATAGCCATCTGTCTGAAATGGTATATTTTCCTCAGAACATGAAATTAAATTTAATAATGGAAAATGTTTTTTGTCACCATAGATACAATTTTTTTTCATTTCTTTGTACAAGTGTTTAAAACGGTTTTCATGTATTCTGTTATCTACATCAATTGGTTTTATGGGATCCATGATCCTACATTCATTAGTGCTAAAATCAACAATGGCAACAATCCAATGATTTTTGTTAATATTTCATGGTAAAATAACTATACCGTTCTCTTCAATGACAATCTTTCGATCCATATCTTCACCGACATCTCTTTTTGCCAACAAGGAGTTCACTAATTCGCATGGCAAAACTTCAACATTTTGCAGTCCCAGTTCAATCACTTTTGTGACTAGACAAATGTCTATCACAAAATTATTTAACCAATTTGGTTTTGACAAAGTGTTAAAATCACTGAATAGTAACTGTGGAAAAAATGAATTACCATTCTTTCTCTTACAAATGTAATCGTATAATCCAACAATATAATTATTAGTTTTTGGCATCTTGACATGTTTATAATATGTCAAATCTTTTGGCAACATATTGCTGTAAAGCTCTATACCGTTTGAATGCCCCATATTGAAGGGAGACTTGTGACTTCCAGGTGTAGATAAAGACATTTTAACGGTATCTTCAACCATAGACACCCCATCAAGAAGAATTTTATTACCATTTTGTAATTGATTTCCTAATTTCTTGTCAGATACCATCAATTGTTTGGTGGTATCTATGATATTTTCGCACTGTGAGCCACTGAGAAATTGCTACTATGTCATGTGACGAGCTGATAATTTCTACTATTGGACAGGTAATGCTAGATTTCCCTGGTAGTGGAGCGTTCACCACTACAGCATAATACAGTACTCTTTTGCTATCGTCGCTAGCTTTTCTTACTACAGAACCCGTAGCATCCAAATAACCAGTTATCGTTCCTTTGCATTTGGATTTCAATTTTGTAAGTAGATTCAATTGTTCATCACTATAACAATGTACATATGAAGGTAAACCAACATGTTTTATATAATTACTATTTTCAGAATACATCAACAACATGTCTACCATATTGTCTCTGTCATAGTCATCAGCACTTATTGCTTCCGATCGAATTCGTCTGAGTACGTCAACCGACTTAACCTTTTGAGTGTTACCTCGGGCATGCTTGCTCGGCGAAGCAGATTTTACCGCTTCATCATCGTAAGTAAATACTTTCGTCTTTTTCAACGTTCCTCTGACCAAGTCTCTTTCTATACCTCTGACATGATTTGTTAGGGCATAATCAGGATTGTGGTAGTAATGTAAGCTGGTACTCCACACATTGATCAAAACATAACTGCTGTTTATTTGAGGTTCAACAATAAGCTTAAAACTTTTGCATCCAGGGTGACTGCAGTACATATAGATATGGCAGTACGAGCTTTTAGGATAGTTTACTGACCTTACGTTGATAACACATGTGTTGTTAACTGTTCTAATTCGTTTCCTCAACATTATCGGGAACTTTGTAGTTTCAAGACGAATATTTCCTTTTTCGTCAACATATTCAATAAGCAACCATTCTTGCTCCGTAAACATAAACTGACCTTCTCTATATGTGCAGCCAGAGAATGTTCTAGAATTGTTTTCTCTACAGCTAGCTTTATTTGGATATTTATTTTCTGCCCCAGGAGGCAATACAATGCCAGACTTAACTGGTGTTGTCTTCAATAAGGCTTCCTTTAACGGGTTGTCTACTTTTAGGTATTTTTCACCTGACCTTCTCAGTGACGGAGAAGTAGCAATTTCACTTTTTTTAGGTATCGGTGTACTGTTAACTACAGTTTCAAAATTTGCTCGATGTTATTATTATGTCGCTTACGCATCCAGTTTCCTTGGTATCAATGTTTGAAACACAATCATCAAAAGTTGTGTTCAAATCGTTTGACTTCAATGACAATACACTCATCTCTTTTACATTGGCTTTGTTACAAATCTAAGTTATTTATACTCATATTCAATTCTCCCTCTACTTCAGAATAATTGCTTGGAGTATTTATTAAAGTAAAAGTTGAAAACAAAGAAGTATCCAGGAATATTTTTTGACATAGTCTGTATACTGATTTTACGTTTTTACTATTCTTACATATTTTTAATTGTCTACAAATGTCATGAATTACACTTGAATTGAAGTTGTAACGGATAGTAACCGTTTACTCACAACACATAAATATTATTATATGAATAGTTAAAAGTAGGAATAAGCAAGTAGGTAAACGACCTCCTTAAACAATCTGGCAATAGTCAAATTGCAAATACAATAGAAAGTTAAAGGGTTAATCATGTAGTCGGAATAATCGAGTACTTAATCACGATTCATATTAAAAACAAAACACGTATCAGTTGACAGGATATGGGGATTGCTAAAGTCACGAGTAGATATACGTATATATGTATATGTACGCATTTATAGACCAGGATGTGGTAACTGATAAGAATTTAGTAAATTCACAAAAGAGATGACTCTTTGCACGACAACACAGATAATAAATTAGCTGTCAGAACATTATGGCGAATACTCAGATTAGGAATATTGCAAGTACGTGGGCTGAGTTGATGGTCACACGGACACACATCCGTTAGAAAAGAGATAGCGTATCGATAGGCAGGG
>NC_042493.1:45655926-45656690 GCF_005508785.2 Acyrthosiphon pisum
TATATATAAGATTAGAGCTTTAGAGTGCACGTCTCACGTTGGTTTTTAAATTCTTAAAACCAGCGTTAAAATTTTAAATATTATTGGTGAAGGTGTAATATTTGAATAAAAATAAATAAAACAAGCTTGTTAGGGAAACATATGTAATTTTTGTAAAGGCAGCAGTAGACTGACCTAGGTATTATTTTTGTAATAGACAGTGATAGACTGATCTAGTTTTTTTATGATAGGCAGCGGAGGACTGACCTGGGAATATTTTTTGGTAGACGACGGTAGGCTGATCTAAAAGTTTTTATGGTAAATAGACAGCAAGGGACTGATCTAATGATATATAGTGATTATTGAGAATAAATAGTGATAGACAGTGGTATAGGCTGATCTAAAAATTGATGCACGCGCGTAGCAATTGAATAAGTATATTGAAATAATTGATGAATAATTTTTGAGTTGAAATATAAGTGAATAATTGATGAATAAATGTTGAATTGAAATAAAGGTAAATGAATTGAAATAAAATAATTAAATTGAATGATAAATAATTGTTGGAAGAGAATAAATTGGTTGATAATAAATAATTGCTGAAAGAGAAATAAGTTGATATATTGATGAAAATAGATTTTGTTTTGAATTAAAATAGTTGACGTCAAATTTGAAAAAAAAAGTAATTGTAAGGCTAGCCTAGAATAAGTATAATTATAAGATATAATAAAAATAATATTTTTGTGATAAATTAAAGTCGTTAAAAAGTGATAATTCGGTTAAAA
>NC_042493.1:45656740-45658194 GCF_005508785.2 Acyrthosiphon pisum
TCTAAATCGGATAAAAAGTTCCAAATTAGAAAAAAAATGTCTTATATGAATGAAAAAAAATTAATTTGAATAAAAAACCATTTTTATTGAAATATTTAAATTAAATAAAAAAATCCTTGTTTAAAAATAATCAAAATTGGATAAAAAAAATCTAATTTTAATAAAAAACTGATTTGAATAAATAACAGTTAAACTAACTAACAGTTAAGTAAAAAACAATCCTAAATCAGATAAAATAATCTAAATTGGATAAAAGTTTAATTGGAATAAAAAAAAAATAATTTGAATAAAAGACCATTATATATTGATATATCTAAATTAAATAAAAAATCCTTGTTGAAAAAAAAATCCTAAATCGGAAAAAAATTCTTAAATTAATAAAAAAAATTAATTTGAATAAAAAACCATTTTTATTGAAATATTTATATTAAATAAAAAAATCCATGTTGAAAAAAAAATCCTAAATCGGATAAAAATTCTTATATGAATAAAAAAAAATTAATTTGAATAAAAAAAATTTTTTATTGAAAAATCTAAATAGAATAAAAGCCTGGTTGAATAAAAAATCTAAATTAAATAAAAATTCCAAACTTGGGCTTTTCCCCAGCCCCTCACCAAAATGTTGATTTAAAAAAAAAACTAAATCTCAACAAACGACAAAAATTGGATCACAAACCAATAAAAACCGGCTACAAACGAATGGTATACAATTTAGATTTTTTACCCGATTTAGGATTGTTTTTTACTTAACTGTTTTTTACTCAAATCAGACTTTTTTTTATCTAATTTGGATTATTTTTAAACAAGGATTTTTTTATTTAATTTAAATATTTCAATAAAAATGGTTTTTTATTCAAATTAATTTTTTTTCATTCATATAAGACTTTTAGATTCTGAGTGGAACAATGAATTTATTGATTTTACAATGATGTGTGTTTTTTATTTTATTTTTTATTTTTGTGTCTGTCATCACCTTTTAGGACAGTAAAAGTGCTTGGATTTTCTTCAACAGTACCTTATCTGATAGGAAAGTGAATCTAGTTGGTACTTTGGGGGTCAAAAATAAAATTTTTCCAATAGTTTTCAAAAGCGCCGTGAAAAACAAAAGAAAAATTAAGGAAAACCGGGAATTTTTACGCAAAATTGATTTTTCACAAAAAATGACCGTAGATACATGAAATTTTGACAGAATGTTTATCTTAGCATTTTCTATACACCATAAAATTTTCAAAATATTTTGATTTATTTTGAGCTCTTTACGGACATTTTCATTTTCCATTTTTTTTTTAGTTTTTCTTCTAAAAATATCAATAAAATGTTATTTGTTGGATAAAAAAGCTTGAAAATTTAATAGAAGCTCCTAGTATATTTTTTCAAAGGCAGATGAAAAATATTAAAAATCGTTAGTCACAGTTTTTTTTTTATAAGGCATTTAAAGTTTCAAAAATGACAAA
>NC_042493.1:45658783-45664428 GCF_005508785.2 Acyrthosiphon pisum
ATAGGTACCTATTATAGGTCAATTTTTTTTTAATACCATAGATAAGTATATATTATATGTCTAATACATAGACTGATATACCGTCTCCGCTCAGAATCGTTTTTCTTATACAGTGATATTATATCATTGAATTCAAATTTAATACTGTCCATTATACAGTGACCCACTTCTAACCTACTGTACAGCAGAGCGACATCCACTTACCCACCTTTTTTTTTATTTAATTTGGAACTTTTTATCCGATTTAGATTTTATTTAAAATAAAAAAGTCTTATATGAATGAAAAAAAAATTAATTTGAATAAAAAACTATTTTTATTGAAAAATTTAAATTAATTGAAAAATCCTTGCTTAATAATAATCCAAATTAGATAAAAAAAAGTCTAATTTGAATAGAAAAACTGATTTGAATAAAAAAAACAGTTCTAAATCGGATAAAATAATCTAAATTGGATAAAAAGTCTAATAGGAATAAAAAAAATAATTTGAATAAAAGACCATTATTTATTGATATATCTAAATTAAATAAAAAATCCTTGTTGAAAAAAAATCCTAAATAGGATTCAAGTCTTATATGAAAAAAAAAATTAATTTGAATAAAAAACCATTTTTTATTGAAAATCTATATAGAATAAAAGCCTGGTCGAATAAAAAATTTAAATTAAATAAAAATTCCAAACTTGGGAATTTCCCCAACCCCCGAACCAACATTTTGACTTTAAAAAAAACTAAATCTCTACAAACGAAAAAAATTAGTTAACAAACCAATACAAACCGGCTACAAACGAATGGTAAAAAAAAAAAAATTCAAAATTCAAAATTTGGGCATTTCCCCGGGTCCCCCCACCAACATTTTGATTTAAAAAAAAAACTAATTATCTACTAGGAATACCACTACTACCCGTACTCATAATCAATGATACTATCTATAAAAAAAGTTACACTAAAATGTTTATGGATGATCGAATATCAACAATAATGATTGATAAATAATAAATATATGTAATTACTAATATTACCCATTACTCATAAGTTATAACTTATAATAATAATTTTGTAACTTCTCTTATTCGAATTTTTATTCAATTAATTATTTGAATAATTAAATTTGAAACGAATAATATTATTTGATGACGAATTATTCGAATAATTTTTATTTTAATTCGTTATTCAGTCATGCAAATTATTATTCGATAGTTTGCACGATTAATCGAATATTATTCGATAGTACAAATTATTCGTTACCGCCCATCACTAATTATTATGGTAAAAATTATGGAGATTGGACATATAAGAATTGAGAGATGTGATAGGACATTTTCCAACGAAATATTTTTCCTTTCTCCTGAAAACTAGTTAATGTGGAGTTACGTGATTTGTGAATTAGGCTGACGAATTATGTTCATACTGCTGTCGTGAAAATGTACAGCATGCACAATGGACAACTCTTTTCTCCCCGCTCTACACCGTCCCTTCCTTCGCATTACACACATGATACATTCTATACAAACGTATTTCTAATGTCTTTGCTAAATCAATGTAAACACCACCATAGTTTTATATTTTATTTGGTTTTTACGTTGTGTGTCAAAATAACCAAAAAGTGTTCGTATTATAATTCTGTATTACTATTGTGTGTGTGTACTGGAGACGCTCGCTAGTAAAGCAGCTTCCATTATTTCGTTCGTATTCATTTTTATATACACGTTATATTTTTTATCATTGTCGTCTTTAATAAGATCAGTGTTTCTCAACCTGGGAGTCGCGACCCCCCAGGGGATCTCCAACTTATTATTTAGGGTCGCGTACGAATTAAAATTTTATGTATTATATATATCTGTAAATATTTGGTATACATTTTGTTGATTAAAAATAATTATAATATTATATGTTGTATAATTATATATAGTATTATATTTTATGCTGTGTACATTGCACAGTAATTTTCGTATTGATTATTAATAGTATTTAAAAAAAATATATGTAGGGGGTCGCTAAAAAATTGAAATTCAAAAAGGGGGTCGCCACAGTAAAAAGGTTGAGAAACACTGAATAAGATGACATAATAATCATTGTAATTTTCTCTGGTTTCGCGGATACTGAATCTGCAGATTATTTATACAACGACTACCAATAAATCATATATCGTTCACAATTCGGTGAGTACTTATTTATTTGGTCCCGTTTATAATACCTTCCTCTCTGTTAGATAGTCCGATCTAACTATATAGTCAATAAGAATTGAGCGCACGGTGATAATTGCAATATCATCTGTATCATTATTGGCATCATTCGTCATTAGCGTAAGGCCGCCAGCAACCATTGTGCGTTGTGTGAGTGGCTACCCAGGTCGTCCAGGTACAATACGCTGTGGATCGGCCAACCACATATACCTCCACCTCAGTCATTGATACGTGGACATTCTGGATCGTTCAATGGATACCGTGGGAACCGGACATACTTCCGTAGCATAAGTTAGTTGTAAAATTATATCAAACTGTTGTGAACTCTGTGGTCATTGCACCATACCGATTCTATCACAGAGAGACCCCCGGCCCCCACCATATACTTAAACTGCATAATCCTATTTACCATTGTATAACTTGTATCCTTCACTCCCTCGTGTGTCGGTGCGTTTCAGTTCCTTCGTGTCCATTGTCGCGTCATTGTTGCCCCCGACAAATAGTCGTTGTCATACTGTCGCGTTGGAAACGTTAATTGTGCACGCATTTTTGGTTGCCTACCCTTTACGCCTTTAATATTTTCGGTAGATACAATTACTATAAGTTAGGGTCGCGTCACACTATCGCGGTTGCACCGCGCGGTAGTTACCGCGTTTAAACTATCGCGCGGTAAATTCGTGTCACACGAACGCGGTTTAACGCTCTCAGTTGTACAATTTTCGTTGTCTACGTGGGTTGTGCGTAGTGATTATAATATATTATAATATAAATTATAATATCACAAGTTCGATTTTTAGTAAAGTTCATCCTTCATCAGAAGTAAGAAGATCAAAAGTAAGTTCGATTTCCATTATAATTGATAGTAATTAACCTTAATTTGTAAAAAAATCCTTAAAAGGGTTATATTTACCTACCTCATTTATAAGTTAACTAATACATTTAGTAAATAAATTTCAAGTATATTCATTTATTTAATATTATATATTTTAATACTGTTATTTAAATGTATACAAATGTTTTGTAGGATGGATTACAATTACTATATGCGTTCTTTGCAAGTAATATCAATCGCAGAATCTTTTGAGTATTTAAATTCTCCGAGAAGAGAAAGAGAATTTTGGGTACATCCATTAAAGCCGCGAAGAGAATGAGCGTTTTAAAAAATTTTATTTGGACATAAGACAGTATCCACAAAAGTTCTTTGAATATTACAGAATGTCTATTCAATCATTTTATGAACTTTTGGAGAATGTGCGTCCACATATAACAAGGAAAATTACATAATTTCGCAATCCCGTTTCGGCAGAAGAAAGACTCACCCTCACAATAAGGTAACATAAAAAATAAAAATAAATATTTATAATATATGAGGTATTATAGTAGACCATTTAAAAAAATCTGATTTCTTCATATATAATTAATACATGTTGCTTGTCATACATTTATCATAAAATAAAATATATTTTTTACTTTTCTACTGTATGTATGTAAATACTATATTTTTAATTTTTTTCCTCGAATCATTAAAAAAAAAATAAGTTAAATTTAAAGATATTAAAACAGAATATTTAATAAAATATTATAATAATACATAAATTATAGATGAATAAAATAAAATAAAATAATTAAAAAATGAGGAAAAACTTTTCAAATTTTACTTACTTAATGTTAAAAAAAAACTGTTAATATAGTGTGGTGAGAATTTTCATCTTGACTACTTAAATTACTATAATGCACATCAACGTTAGGAGAACCTGGATAGGAATGTAGTTGAGGCGATGGTTGAGGTGCAGATGTATAAGAAGAATGATATGAATGAGAGATCAGTTTGAAAGTTTGGAAGAAATTGTTGATGATGATTATTTCTAAAATTGGCCAAGTTAGAAGAGTAATCATCGTTTTGATAGTAATTAAATTGATGTGGATTTGGTTTATGATGTCCAAAAGAAAGAGTTTGAGAAGGATTTAGAATATTTTATACTGACTGCATAAATTGTATTTTTAGCACTAATTTTTGGTTTTCGTTCATTTTTTTTAAATCCGGTAAAAATGATAAAAAAAAAGGATCTGTCAGCATCAAAATCTTCAGGTTTGTGAACGGGTGCGTTTTTCATCAAATGTAATACATTTTTTTGAAAAGGCGTAATTTGTTCTTTTTTTTCTTTGTTGTTTTGATACTGACCCATGACATTCCTCGTGCACTGATTCCGCTGCAGACTCATCTAGCTGACATTGCCTTTCATCACCGTACTCGTCTGTAGAGATCGCATTATCAGTAGAGCATGTTGGAGTCTCAATATTTCCAGTAGTTCTAATAAACATAATCATAAATAAAAAAATAATTCTTATATAATACGAAATATATCGGAATAATATGTATCTTTACTTTCTTTTCTTTACAACGGGTTGTAAAAAAGATAATATGTCAGAATATGTATATCTTTTTGTATTCCTGGCTTCTGATCCACTCTGAATTTTTCTTGTCTCATTTATGTCTCTGGTGTAATTATCTCTTAAATGTTTCCATTTTTTTTTTAATTCTTCGACTATAAATACATAAAATAATAAATAATCTGTTTATTCGGAATAAACGCAAAAACATTATAAATAAAATATGTGAATATAATATATCAATAGAATAATGTATAAAGAATTAGATGTGGATTTTTTAATTATATTAGATTTTGAATGGAGTGATGAATACATTGATAATATTTCGTAATAATTTTAACAATAATAAATAATAGTAAATAATACTAACAAAAATGTAAATAAATAATTATTACAAATTTTGAATTTCAATAAATAGGTTTAATAATATAGTAATAGTAATTAATTCTAATTCAAATATTAACAGACAATTATTCGAATAACTATCTTTGAAATTAAGTCAAATAATTTTTTATTCTTTGTAAGGTAACAGAATTTTGACTCTCTTATAATATTGTCCCCATGTCATTTAATATAATTTTATTCTTTTTCCGATATCAATCCACCCGCGCGCAGCTGATACAGTGAATCGACCGATATTATATAAACACCTGTCCCCCGATCCCCACCATCTGCAGTGTCCCGTCGTTGACGTTCGTCGCTTGCTGTCGGTCGCCGCCGCTGGGCTCGTCCGTCGTGTCCATCGGTGTGCGTCGGCAGAGCAGTCTGTGATGAAATTCCCTCAAATTATTGTAAATTCCCCTCAACAACACACACTGCTCTACCCCACCTCACACCGTTTTCAACAACGACGACCGTTACGGCCCATGGCCCGCTGCTATGGACCAACACCAAAGTTTTTTTTTTCTCTTACTGACCTCTGAATAAGCAAGACGTGTTGCTCTTAATTCACGTCCGCCACACAATTGTCCTGCGCTCCGGCATCAACCACGTGCGTTCAACAGTTTGTTGGTTTTTACATATTTCCATCGACGTCCAATCACATGATGGGCTAACCGATACTCGTTGGGCT
>NC_042493.1:45667914-45688373 GCF_005508785.2 Acyrthosiphon pisum
GTAGTTGTAGTGGGACGTCTGGTGGTAGTTGTAGTTGTAGTGGGACGTCTGGTGGTAGTTGTAGTTGTAGTGGGACGTCTGGTGGTAGTTGTAGTTGTAGTGGGACGTCTGGTAGTAGTTGTAGTTGTAGTGGGACGTCCGGTGATATTGTTGATGATGATAGATGTCTTTCTTCCTAATAAATAGATGAACAAAGAGCCGTCGGGCAAATATCGGTATCCCTCGGGGATGTTTGGTTTGGTTTTATCGCGTGCCAAAATATCTGATAGCCCATTGCACAGCCTTACTTTAAATTTTTTTCCTTTTACCGGCTTGCTAATCACCATATGTATTGATCTAACCATATTATTGTCTTGGTCGTCCACAACGTATAACTGTGGGCAGAACAGAAAAAGACAGTGATAGAGAAAAAGAAAATTAATCAACCATAACTAATATACATATAATTATATATATAAAGTATACTGAAATCCACCCACAATCTCCATTTACGTCGACGAAGTTTTGTTTTAGACCTGCAGAGTTCGCAGTAAGATTAAATATGATACGAGTGGTATTAGTGTAAATACAGCTATATGATGGATAATAATAAGTTATACCGCTAGTAACAATGGTACATTGAATGATATATTTTTCGTTCAATATTTATATTTTAAAAGTCACGAGGACAGTTGTTGATTGGTGTTGGTCATATATTATATATTATATTTAACATAATAAATTAAATTTGTTCATAAAGAAATGTATATCATAATATTAATATACTAGTTGATCCCGTGCACTTCGTTTCCCGTTAAATGTTCCAACTCCATATGACTCAAACTTTGATCAATTCGTTTTTAATATTCGGTGTATGGTGTTCAAAATCTATCTTAACTTTTCTGTTGCCTGGTAATGACGTAGTAAATGATAAAATAATAACTGTTTTACGTGAGTTTTTTATGTAAGTTGATCATCTCCGGTTTTCCTCTTTTTGAGCATATATATCGTGATATTATATGTTTAATAATAAATTGTTGATTAATATTATTATTATAGAAAGATTGGTGATTTATTTTTTCTAAAAAAATTAATTGTTACTGTTATTTCGTTGCTATGGCAATTATAAATTATAATTTGACCTTTAATTGGCCACTCTTTATTTTTCTTTTATAAACCAATGAATTTACACTTCTGACTCCCTGGTGATCGTTAAAAAATACCTAGGCCATTTTTGACTTCAGACTGATACTTATGAGCTCAAACTGAATATCTATGTTGAATTTCAAGAAAATCTGAGTAGTAGTTTTCAAGAAACTGCGTTATTTGAGAAATGGCCACTTTTTTTTATTATATAGATTATATGGGAATCATCAAACCGTTTAATGGTATTTATTTATTTATTTTAGATTTAACGGATGCAGGCCCAATTACATATAATAATGAAAAAAAATCGTTCGTTAGAATGGTTTAAAGAAAACAGTAAAACAATATACAATAATTAATATACCTAAGAATGGACTTACAATAACTTTTAAACGAGTTAAAGTTTGGGGATAATAACAGATCAATTTTTAATTCATTAATAGTTTTCATAATTCTGTTATGGGGGGTATTACTTGCATAGTAATATTATTGCTAATATAACAAGTATTTATAGACCGGGTGTTTCGATCAGGAATATGAAAAGAGAAACTACTCAAAAAAACATTACAATCTATTATACAATCTATTATACAATCTATATTACCGTTGAGAAGCTTGTATGAGAAATATAAATCTAATAGTAAACGACGCTCCTCACGTAGAAGTGAGGTGTACGAAGAATGGGTAGGCTCTCTAGATATGAAACATTTAAAAGATAGGAAACCTAAACATTTTTGTTGGATATTCTCAATACTATAAATATTAACAGATGTGTTTGGAGACAAAATAATCGAGCCATATTCACAGATGGAACGTACCAAACAACAGTGTATGAACTTAAAAGCTAATGTGTCATTGATCTCTGCACTATTTCAACGAATAAAGCCAAGGATATTATTTGATCTGTTCGCAATGACTTTGATATGACATTCGAATTTCAGTTTAAGATCGAAAAGTACAAGGTCCGAGGCTCAAGGTTTTTAATAAGTCCCATAGTACGATTTAGCGTTACACCATTTAGGTTATAATCAAAAATGGAGAGAACTCAATCTTTTTCATTTGGTGAAAGTATACTATAAAGGGTTAGGGTTAAAGAAGATCAAAAGTAAGTTCGATTTCCATTATAATTGATAGTAATTAACCTTAATTTGTAAAAAAAATCCTTAAAAGGGTTTTATTTACCTACCTCATTTATAAGTTAACTAATACATTTAGTAAATAAATTTCAAGTATATTAATTTATTTTATATTATATATTTTAATACTGTTATTTAAATGTATACAAATGTTTTGTAGGATGGATTACAATAATATTGTATATATTACATATATTACTATATGAGTTCTTTGCAAGTAATATCAATCGCAGAATCTTTTGGGTATTTAAATTCTCCAAGAAGAGAAAAAGAATTTTGGGTACATCCATTTAATAAAAGCCGCGAAGAGAATGAGCGTTTTAAAAAATTTTATTTGGACATAAGACAGTATCCACAAAAGTCCTTTGAATATTACAGAATGTCTATTCAATCATTTGATGATCTTTTGGAGAATGTGCGTCCACATATAACAAAGAAAATTTCGCAATCCCGTTTCGGCAGAAGAAAGACTCTTCCTCACAATAAGGTAACATAAAAAATAAAAATACATATTTATAATATATGAGGTATTATAGTAGACCATTTAAAAAATCTGATTTCTTTATTTATAATTAATACATGTTGCTTGTCATACATTTATCATAAAATAAAATATATTTTTTTAGTTTTCTACTGCACGTATGTAAATACTATATTTTTAATTTTTTTTCCTCAAATCATTAAAAATGTAGTAAGTTAAATTTAAAAATATTAAAACAGAATATTTAATAAAATATTATAATAATACATAAATTATAGATGAATAAAATAAAATAAATTAAATAAAAAATGAGGAAAAACTTTTCAAATTTTACTTACTTAATAGTTAATGTTAAAAAAAAAACTGTTATATAGTGTGGTGAGAATTTTTATCTTGACTACTTAAATTACTATGATGCACATCAACGTTAGGAGAAGCTGGATAGGAATGTAGTTGAGGCGATGGTTGAGGTGATGTATAAGAAGAATGATTTGAATGAGAGAGATCAGTTTGAAAGTTTGGAAGAAATTTTTGTTGATGATTATTTCTAAAATTGGCCAAGTTAGGAGAGTAATCATCGTTTTGATTGTAATTAAATTGATGTGGATTTGGTTTATGATGTAAAAAAGAAAGAGTCTGAGAAGGATTTAGAATATTTTTTACTGACTGCATAAATTGTATTTTTAGCTCTAATTTTTGGTTTTCGTTCATTTTTTTTAAATCCGGTAAAAATAATAAAAGAAAGGATTTGTCAGCATCAAAATCTTCAGGTTTGTGTACGGGTGCGTTTTTCATCAAATGTAATAAATTTTTTTGAAAAAGCGTAATTTGTTATTTTTTTTTCTTTTTTCTTTTGAAATTGACCTATCACATTCCTCGTGCACTGATTCCGCCGCAGACTCATCTAACTGACATTGCCTTTCATCACCGCACTCGTCTGTAGAGATCGCATTATCAGTAGAGCATGTTGGAGTCTCAATATTTCCAGTAGTTCTAATAAACATAATCATAAATAAAAAAATAATTCTTATATAATGCGAAATATATCGGAATAATATTATGTATCCTTACTTTCTTTTCTTTACAACAGGTTGTAAACAAGATAATATGTCAGAATATGTATATCTTTTTGTATTCCTGGCTTCTGATCCACTCTGAATTTTTCTTGTCTCATTTATGTCTCTGGTGTAATTATCTCTTAAATGTTTCCATTTTTTTTTAATTCTTCGACTATAAATACATAAAATAATAAATAATCTGTTTATTCGGAATAAACGCAAAAACATTATAAATAAAATATGTGAATATAATATATCAATAGAATAATGTATAAAGAATTAGATGTGGATTTTTTAATTATATTAGATTTTGAATGGAGTGATGAATATATTGATAATATTTCGTAATAATTTTAACAATAATAAATAATAGTAAATAAATAATTATTACAAATTTTGAATTTCAATAAATAAGTTTAATAATATAGTAATAGTAATTAATTCTAATTCAAATATTAACCGACAATTATTCGAATAACTATCTTTGAAATTAAGTCAAATCATTTTTTATTCTTATAATTTCTAAATACAATTTTGCACAACACTGGTGGGTAGTTGGTACTTTGGGAGGATCAAAGTAAAATTTTTGTTGGTGCAATGGGAGATCAAAATTTAAAATTCCCAGTAGTTTTCAAAAGCGCCGTGAAAAACAAATGAAAAATTAAGGAAAAAACGGGAATTTTTACGCAAACCCGATTTTTGGTTTTTGGTATAACTCTCAAAGAAATGACCGTAGATACATGAAATTTTGACTGAATGTTTATATTTGTATTTTCTATATACCATAAGATTTTTAAAATACTTTTGATTTATTTTGAGCTGTTTACGGACATTTTCTGTTTCCAATTTTTTTATGTTTTTTTTCTATAGATGTCTATAAAATTTTATTTGTTGGGACAAAAAGCTTTAAAAATATCGAAAATTATCAATCATTGCAATAAAAAAAATATAAAATGTTCAGTTTTTATAACTAAGGTTTGAAAATTTAAAACAAAGATTCTAATAAATAGTACATACTGTAACCAAAAAATCTAAAAATATATTAACACAGTTATTTTTTACAGACATTTTAAATTCAAATTTGGATGAAATTATATATATTAAAATCAATATTAACGATTTTGGTTATTTTGTTGTAATTTAAAAATATTATTCGTGCGATTAGAAATTTATTAAATATACGAACATTTAATATTTCTAAATAAAACGTTACGTCGTTACTGACTTTTAGGCAGATCTAGTAGGTATCTACTAAATATTATCAAATATTCATCTACTTAATCTAAAACTACGTTTCTAGTTGAATTTTGCCTTATGTAGAAGTATATATTGTAATATTTTTCCAGTATCACTGATAATTTTAGGTTAATAATTAAATAATATGAATAATATTAATTCAACTTACCGTATAATAACAATATCAATATAATTTAAAAATCCTAAACTGACATACCATCTTCGCTCAGAATCGTTTTGCGTATACAATGATATTATATTATTGAATTCAAATTTAATACCATCCATTATACAGTGACCTACTTGTAACCTTCTGTACAGTAGAGCGACATCCACTTGACCCCCTTTTTTTTTTGCTTTGCTCAGAATATAAAATTGAAATAAATTTGTTTCAGATATTTATCAACGGGAACCAATTTTGTTGCTTTGCAGTATGAATTTTTATTAGGTCGGAGCACAATTGGTACAATTATTCGGGAAACATGTAGTGTATTATGGACTATCTTACAACCAAAAGAAATGCCAGATCCAAACAATCCCGATAAATGGTTGGAAATTGCGAACCAATTTTACATAAAAACTAATTTCCCCAACTGTATTAGAGCAGTTGAAGGGAAACATATAAGATGTATCAATCAAAAAAATGAGAGAACTATGTTTTTCAATTACAAGAAGTATTTCTCGATTGTATTAATGGCCGTTGTCGACGCAGATTATTGTTTTACGACTATTGATGTTGGTGCCTATGGTAGAGAGAGTGATTCTACAGTTTTTAAAGATTATCCTTTCGGAAAAAAACTTTATTCTGAAGAACTTAATCTGCCAGCACCAACTTGTTTACCCAATACCGCGGATTCCCCACAGCCCTTTGTTATAGTTGCTGATGACGCGTTTGGCCTCCATAAAAATGTACTGAGACCGTATCCGGGACGTGGACTCACAGATAAGCGGAGGATATTTAATTATAGATTGTCGAGAGCCAGACGAATTGTGGAATGTACGTTTTGTATTCTCGCTAATAAATGGAGAGTATTGCACACTCCAATACTAGTTGAGCCTGATTTTACGGATATTATTGTGAAAACTTGTTGTATTATTCATAATTATGTGCGCAGAAGACAGATATATTTTTGAATCCTTTTAAGGTAATCCTTTAGAGGGTATTCAAAACTACGGAAATGCAGGAGCTCGCCATCAAGGAATTGATGTTCGCGATTACTTTACTGAATATTTTTTAAACGCTGGATCAGTCACTTTTCAACCCCGTATCATTTGAATTGTTTTTAATTAAAATTGCTTATTCATATTAGTAAGTATACAGTTTAATAACTAACAAATTAATAATATTAATAAATTTATAATATTATAATTACTAATTATAATTTCATTACATGGATAAGCGTAATACTTAATATATGTACATAAAAAATAAAAAAATTAATAAATAAAAATTTTAAACTTACTCTTAAGTTCTTGTTCTTCTTTGTTATAACTTTCCCATTCGTCATACATGTTTGAACAATTTTTGCTCAGGCTTTAGCTTTAACATAGAGGTCCGCCATATAGTCTTTGGAATTCATTTTCCAAAGGCACTCTTCTTTTTCGACTTCCACAATAAAAAGTTCAGTGTCAAAAAAACTCATTTTGTATAAATTGTTAATATTTTGCACTGAAAACGTGCGTTGCTACCGCTGTAGTGTGGTGCATGTGATTGAAAACCATGGGTTTTTATTTTGAGCGGTCGAAAATAGTTCTAGCGGTTTCTAACCGCGACACGCAACGGCGTTGTGCGGCGGCTAGCGGTAGAACGCGGTGGAAACGCCCAACGTTCCATAAATACACATGTGATGATGTTTACGAACGAAACCGCGCGGTAGCTACCGCGAGGTGCAACTGCGATAGTGTGACGCGACCCTTAAATCTATCGAATGGTCCTTCACAATTATCGATTACCCTAAACAAATTATAATACAAACAATAAAAATTTCACTTTAAAGGGATGAGATCATTTACAATACCAAAAAATGTTTTTCTTGAATTTTGAATTGTTTGAATTATTTCATTTTCGAATAATATCAAAATAATAATATCTAAAATAATATCAATCTATAATAGAAAGTACGTTTTCCATTTAATTTGAAAATTAAATAAGAAAAATTAAGTAAGTTATAATATAACTTATTTAATTTTTCTTTTTGATGATGCTATCACACATGAAAGCCATAAAAAGAGTTACTGCCGTATCAACAGCATACGCATTGGTGAGGATAATTTTCCCATATTCTTTTGAATTAAATGTCTTGAGATCTTCAGCTCTTGAACCATTTTTTAATAATGATAATACTTTTTTTATTATTTTTTATATTTAAATTTAAAAAGGTGGGTAAGTGGATGTCGCTCTGCTGTACAGTAGGTAGTGTGGTAGTGTACAAGTGGGTCACTGTAATGGATAGTGTTAAATTTGAATTCAATGATATAATATCATTGTATAAAAAAACGATTATGAACGAAAATGGTCAGTCAGCCTATGATATTACTAAAGTATATTTGACGATATTATTGTGAATAAAGTAATTTATATATAACCTATTTATGCAGAACCTTGTTTAAAATGATTAATCCTTAGCTATAAAAGTTGAAGATTTTATACATTTTTAACTAAAAATAATTATTAAACATTAAATTGGATACCTATATTTTGTCAAAATTCGAACTTTAAATGCTTATAAAAAAAAATTGTGCCTATGTATTTTCAATGTTTTTCAACTGCTATTGTAACAATATATCAAGAGCCATGCATTACATTTTACCCAACAAATACATTTTTATTAATATTTATAAAAATACAACTAAAAAAATTGAAAACTGACAATGTCCGTAAACAACTCAAAAAAAGTCAAAATATTTTCAAAATTTTATGGAAAATGAAAATATAAACATTCAGTGAAATTTCCATGTATCAACAGTTATTCGTTTTTAAAGTACAACAAAATGACCACATTGCTGCGTGGGAAATCGAGTGAGTAATACTCACATCCAAGGTTATTAGATACTCCCACGATTAAAGATAGTATGGTTGCCCATCGAATCTAGAAAAGTGTCTACCGAAATGAATCTCCTTTATCAGTATTAAACAGCTGGAAATTTACGCTCTGGCGCTTATTTGTTGTAGTGATTCTAAATGCAATTACCTTTTAAATGTAAATTGTAGTTCCGTGATAGCCACTATGACATATAAGCGCTAGTGTTTAAGTTTCCAGCTGTTTAATTTAACTTTAATACTGATTATAGAGATTCATTTCGGTAGACATTTTTCAAGTATAAGAATCATACGTCGATGGGCAACCATACTATCTATAGCCGTGGATACTCCTATCTAACATCAGTGTGATAACAAACTGATAGTATTATTATCATTATTTTTAAGATTTAAACACGATTATTTCAACGACCGCGGACCAATGTGTTTTTTTGTATTAAATATTTTGTTTTTTGCGCACAAAAGTTTTTACAATGAATTCTAATAAAAGGAAACAACCTTCACTTACTATACATACATAATATCTACTTGAACATTAATAATAAATAGTTTATATTTTGAGCAACAAACTTTTATATTGATAATTGCCCGTAACAATGCTTTTTAACTTATGAATTATGCTTGTATTGCTTGTAACGTATAGGTTAAAAACATGGCTGAGAAACCAAATGGGCCAACAAAGGTTGACTAGTTTGGCTTTAATGAACATCCATCAAGATATAATTATTGATGTTAACGACATTATTGATCGTTTTTCAAAAAAAAAAAGGAACCTTGATTTTGTTATTTAATCAAACTAATTATAAAAATTTTTTGTTAAAAACGTTTCTAAAATCTAATAAAATATATTCACATTTTAATTAGATCGTTTAAGTTTATACGTGTCAAACCATCGCAACGAGGGTGCACCATGCGTGATAATTTCAAGCATTCGGCGTACAATACCCGTGGCTATGAAATGGGATATTTTTCGGGTCCATACTTAGTGAAAAATTAAATAAGTCGCCCCCCCCCTAGAAGTAAGTCTAAATACGCCCCTGGTGAGTATCCTGTTGTAAAAATATGAAATTCAAACGCTCATAAAAATTTAATTTGATTTGCTTGAAGACATTTTTTCTAATCTTAGATTTAAAAAGAAAAATTTTTATGAATTTCTAACTCAAAATAATTTGCAAATTTTCGTCATTTTTACGTATTTTGTCAATATTTGAACTTTAAATACTAATAAAAAAAATTGTTACTATGGATTTTTAATATTTTTCATCCGCCTTTGAAAATACTAGGAGCCTTCTATTAAACTTTCAAGCTTTTTTAACCAACAAATACAATTTTATTGATATGTAATAACTTTTAAATATCTACGATAATTATAAAAACGACTCCTGTCGGTAGTTATATTTAATTCAGATGTTAAAATAGTAAAATTACGCTATTACCTTCCTCTAGGTGTTCGGAGGGCTCTCGAGTTGTGTATTAGGGAATTAGATCAAATACATTGTACAATATAATTGTATGTGAAAAAGCTCATATAATGTAATAACTGCAATCAATATAAAATTCTATATTAAATGCCTTACCTGATTCGCAGTTGTCTGTAGATTATGTTGTAAGAGTTTTAGGTTTTAGGTGACACAAAGTAATACTTCAAATACACAAATTAAATAAAGAACGCACTAATTATGGCTTATCATAAAAGTCCAGATTGTCGCTCGTTTGAAATCGGTTTTGAGATTTAAGAGATTGTTACTCGGTGGCTGGTGCTCAATGAGCAGTGATCATGCACTGATTTAAGAGACGACACGGATATAACGAGCAGAGAGTGGTAGGCGGTTTTTATCAAAGGTTTTTTTGTACTTCCCGGAACCAGATTTTTCTTCGGCGGCAACGTCCTTTTTTACCATTAATTTTCTCTGGCGCCATGTAAGAATTCCGCACGCCCTGTACTCCGCGGAGCGCCATTACGTGCCGATTTCTTAATTCGTGATCGCATAATAGAGATCGTACCTATTTGTCGATGATAAAGATTTTATTGGGGATGTTAAATTTCTACAAACGACAGTCTGACCGTTATTTATTACTCTGTAAGATTTTTATTTTATTTTTATAATAATGTGTGAGCCACGATTTAAGATAGTACATTTACTGTGAGCATATTATGACATATGACATAATGTGCATTAATGATATTTATAGAAAAAAAAATGAAAACTGAAAATGTCCGTAAAGAGCTCAAAATAAGTCAAAATATTTGAAAAATGTTATGGTGTACCTATAGAAAATGCTAACATAGATATTCAGTCAAAATTGCATGTACGGCCATTTGTTTAAGAGTTGCACCAAAAACCAAAATCGAGAAAATTTCTCGAAAACAGATTTAGCGTAAAAATTCTCATTTTTCCTTAATTTTTCTTTTGTTATTCACGGCGCTTTTGAAAACTACTGGGAAATTTTTACTTTTTACCCCCAAAGTACCAACTTTCCTATCAGAAATGATACTGTTGAAGAAAATCTAAGCATATTTACTGTCTTAAAAGGTGATGATACAAAAAGAAGTTTAAAAAAAATAAAACACATAATTATAAAATCAATACATTCATCGTTTCACTCAGAATCTAAAATTTATGATGTGAATTCGGTGTTAGGTATGAATTTTTCTGTCTGATTTTTACGTTTCCATTATTCTGTGGCTGTGTCTTCGTCATTTATTTGAATACTTATTTTTTTTTATTATCACTTTTGTCAAATAAATGATGCTGAATCAAAATTGTAATAATTTCGCTGTCTTGTTCATCAGAACTACATATTTTAAAATTAATAGCCTGTTTCTGTATGTAAAGCTCATCATTACTTGCGAATGTATCGAATGTATTATTTTGAAAAAAATTGTCTGAATTCGAGGATTAGTGCTGTTACTTCCATCTGAACCATCTTTCGATGCATTAATTTGTTATTGGGCTCAGATCGCGAGGGATAATTGTCAAATTTCAATCATTGTATTTTATTTCAAATAATTGTTTAAACAAATTTGTAAAAAAATGCTGTATTTAAAAATCTTGTATTTTTTTAGACATAATATAAAGTTTGAGAATAAAATATTGAAAAACAGAGATCGATGCGAGCTGTAGAATATTTCCCTCTAGCAATTAAAAAAAAAAATTATGAAATTTGGTTGATTCTACAAGGCGGTATCGTTATTCCCGCAGTGTATTGTTTTGGACAAAATGGCATTGGCACCGAGCGCTTAAAACGTTAAAATGTTAAATGTTGATCGATTGAGACTTGCGCTTGTGTACATTTGTACATTTGTTTAACATATTTTCTATTTTCCTTTTTTATTTTATTTTTTTTTTTATGTACCTAGAAGCGACTGAATAGGCTTGCCATGTTGTCTGTTAATAGGACAATACAAGTAAAACCCTATGAAGTAATTGATGCAATGACAGTCATCAATAAAATTAAATCTTATTTTGTAAATGTAGTAGAATAATACTTATATACCTATACATATTATGTACGAAAATATTTTATATCAACCTCCCCCCCATGAGAAAATCCTAGATCCGCTAATGTCTTATACAATATATTATAATAGTATAAGACTTATACAATTGTAGACAGAACAAGTAAGTCAGGATCAATAACAATAATAACTTGGGTTCATTACATAACTCGATTCAATAAATATATTAATTCATAAACAAATAACAATAGCACATTTCTTATTCTGCAATAAACATTAAACTTAAGTAGCAGTCTGAAAGAATAATTATAAAGTATAAAGTATTAACACATGACTAGAAGCATGGTTTGCACACATTATGTAATCAACGAGTAACGACAGAGGTAAATTATGACAAGTAACAACAACGATCGGCAAAAGTGAACTAGTAACTGACTAACTAGTAACAGAGTATAAAAGTGGTAATAATAATAATAATAATAATGTCGGCTGGTGTCGTGCCAAGTCGACCGGACAACTGATGACAGCGACACTAGCGACTATGATTACTACACAATGATATTATATCATTGGATTTAAATTTAACACCATCCATTACAGCGATCCACTTGTACCTACTGTACAGCAGAGCGATACTCACTTGCCAACCTTTTAAATTTTTAAATTTGATAAATGTTGTCTAATATCGTACTTTAAACCCTTATTAAAAAAAAAAATTGTGACTGGATTATTAATATTTTTAATGGTAGTATATACTATATAGTATGTTATAATAATAATTAATTTTACCCTTGTATTACATTGTATTAGCCTTGTACTAAAAGCTTTTTTAACCAACAAATAAAATTTTATTGGCATACGTAGAACAAAAAACTAAAAAAATTGAAAATTGATAATGTCCGTAAACAGTTTAAAACAAATCAAAATATTTTGACTATTTTATGGTGTATAGAAAATGCTAAGATAAACATTCAGTCATTACATCAAGAATGTAAGCATGTTTTTAATGGAAATTAAAAAAAAAGTATATTTTTATAAGTATCTGTATCGTAAGAATTTTGACAAAACTTGTCGAAATCGTCAAAAATTGCAATTTATTTTGAGTTGGAAGTTCTAAGATTTTAAAATGCAATGCACGATTTACCTTAAGTTTTTCCGACTTGAGCTTTCAAATACGCAATTCAATAATATAAAAATCAAGGAAAAATAGGAATTATTACACAAAATTGGTTTTCTACAAAATTGATTTTGGTTTTTGGTGGTTTTTGAATTACAACAAAATAAGAAAATTGTTACATGAGAAATCGAGTGAATATCCAATGTTGTAATAGTTTAGCTTCAAACACTCATAAAAATTTAAGTGACTTGCTTGTAGACATTTTTTTATTTATAAAGGTTGACGAATTTATGACAGATCTTGTATTAATTTTTCAAATGTTAGATTTAAAAAGGAAAATTGAACTTTAAATCCTTTTAAAAAAAAAATTGTGACTATGGATTTTTAATATTTTTCGAATATCGTTGTAACAATATATTAAGAAATAGAAACCTTGTATTAAATTTTTAAGCTTTTTTACCTAACAAATATTATTTTAAATCGTCAATCGTCATTCGTTGAACAAAAATCAAAAAAATTGAAAATTTATATTGTCCATAAACAGATCAAAACAACTCAAAATATTTTGAATATTTCATGGTATATGTAGGAAATGCTACGATAAATATTCAGTCAACATTTCATATATCCACGGTCATTTGTTTTAGAGTTACGCCAAAAACCAAAATAGATTTTTTCAAAATCCGATTTTGCGTATAAATTCCCGTTTTCCTTAATATTTATGTTGTTTTTTCCGACGCTTTTAAAAACTATTGAGAATTTTCGAATGCCCCAACTGGATTCTCTTTTCCATCAAACAAGATACTGTTGTGGGTAAGTGGATGTTGCTCTGCTGTACAGTAGATTACAAGTGATTCACTGTAATGGATGGTGTTAAATTCGAATTCAATGATATAATATCATTGTATAAAAAAAACGATTCTGAGCGAAAACGGTCAGTCAGCCTATGATATTACAAAGTATATTTGACGATATTATTGTGAACAAAGTAATTTATATATTTACCTATTTACGTGGAACCTTGTCTTAAATTTTTAAATCTTAGCTATAAAAGTTTAACATTTTATAAATTTTTAACTACAAAATAATTATTAAATTTTAAATTTGATAAATTTTGTCAATATTTTAACTTTAAATACATATACAAAAAAATTGTGCCTATGTATTTTTAATATTTTTCAACTTCTATTGTAACAATATATCAGGAGCTTCGCTTTAAATTTATAGCGAAGTTATTATATTAATTGCTGTCACATTTTTAATTTACGTTAGAGAAAATAATAATATTTTTACTCAGGCGCGGATTGGCTGGGATGCTGGGATGCTGGGATGCTACAGCATCCCTTGCCCTAAAATATATTTGCCCCTATCGGTATAAATTTGCCAACCTAAAATCAATCTGAATTTTGAAGGAGAAAGTTAAAATTCTCTGATAAAATCGTAGGTAGATGTAGATCTATTATTTATGTAATGAGTAATAACTATAACAATCATAAAGAAAAAAGAATACATAAAGTAGGCAGCCAGTACGAAAATAGGTTTATTAGTTTGAGCATTTTTTTATATACGTTAAATATACTTTATTAATTTATTATTAACACAATCTTCATAAGAGGCACTTAGCTCTAATTGTAATGAGGTGTGGGGGGGGGGGGCAAAAATTAATCAGAATTTACTGACCCATAAGTTTGCCCTCTCGATTTCTGGCCCTTTGTGACCCTTCGTCCCTTCTACACCAAATGCTGCGGCCTATGACAATGTTTATGCTCTTATTAATAATTAATTAAAATTATTTTGAGACCTACACATTTAGTTATAAATTTTATTAACTGCTACTAGTTATTGCTTTTTAATGTACCGAAATAAGAACGTGACCAAAATCATTATCTCTGTAATTGCAGAATTATATAACCCACAAACTATTATATAAAAAAATATATAGAAACGATTTAATCTCATCAAAATATTGCTACAATCGAAAAAGTGCTTCGACCGATGCAAAGTAAACTTGCATAGGACCAATTCAAACATCTTTACATATTTTAAATCGAACAACTAGAAGTACCTTAATTTTTGTCAGGCGTTTAGGTCATTGTTTCTATGTTCCACGTGTGTTAGACAAAGACAGACAATCACGGTAATACATAATATATTTTTGTTAGTTATTTTTTGCTTGAATTCAACAGATTTCAAGGTTCAGTTTTTAAAGATTTTAGTTTGTCTTCGTTAATTTATTATTTTTATTAATATTATAGTTATTTTACTGCAGGTGAACATAAAAATGTATATCAGTATAACTGAGATATATGAGTATTGCACTTAAGTAGCAAGTATATCTTTGTTTAGTCATATACTCATATATCTACTACCTACCTATGTCGCAATCCCTAAAATCAGATTTATGATATTTTAAAAGTAATTAAATATAATATTTGAATGTGTTATGTGTAATAACGGACCATCAATTTATTTTTATTTTTTTACCGTACAACCGCAGAAGTTTTTAAATTTGTAATTTTTTGAATGTTTGTTGTAATTTGGCACCTATTAACATTTTTAACGTATTTACAATATTTTAATAAAACAAAAGAAAATATTTAAATATTTTATAAATAACCTACATATTTAAAATTTGCCCCCAAAATTTGTTTTATTTGCCCTTTAAATTATGCAGCATCCCGCGCCCTTTTTTACTAGTCCGCGTCTGTTTTCACTATAAACTATTAATCTTTAAAATATTTGTAATGTTTAACCATTGTATAACGATTGTATACCAATCAATCATTTACTTATGTAAACTAAATAATAAAAATCTGCTTATTTTTTTAAGTACCTATTTATGTTATTATTAATTATTGCAAGATAACAAGGATGAAGTAAGGTGAATTTAAGAAATATAAATGAAAGATTTCAATATTTTCAGTGCAATATGTTAAAAGTCATGTATTATAATCAAAACTTAAACTTTTATTGCTAATTTATATTTTTATAAGTACCAATAGATTTTTCAACATTAATAATCATTAAAAATACATCAATCACTACTTTCATAACACAATGAAAATTAATCAGTTTTATTTGAGAACAATTGAAAATTTGACTTGGGTATACTCTTTTTCTGGAACGCCATTCAAATGATAACTAAATTGTTCACTATACCTATACATTGTATTTTGTAATGTGTATAACTGTATAGGGCAATATACATAAATAGTAAACCAATAATAAAAAAAACAACGGGATAAAAAAGAAGCTGTAAAAACTTGTGACAAGTTGATTTGTATTTATAATTTATAAAAGAATTAAATATTACTTAAATAATATTAGGTAGTATTTAAAAATTTTAAACATTCAATATTAATCTCAAAAATTTCTATCAAAATCAAAATATATTAAGAATGATTAATGATATTATAATGTGTTGTGGTTTGAGAAAAAATATTTGGTACTGGTTTCTTATAGCCCCGCCACGGCGAGTGAAAACTTTAAAGCTCCGCCACTCAGGTTTGTTATAGCCCCGTCATCCATATAACAAAAAATACACACCTATTATAGTATAAATATAAAATAATTACCATTGTCCATTACCTATAATAATCAATAAACAAAAACTATTTCATAGTTAGTGTGCCGAACAGACCAGAAGTTACATTGATACGATACATATATATATATATATATATATACAGTGGCGCATTTAGAATATATGCTCCCCGGGTCGAAATTATTTTATTGCCACCCCCCCCCC
Source organism: Acyrthosiphon pisum (assembly GCF_005508785.2). NCBI lineage: Eukaryota > Metazoa > Arthropoda > Insecta > Hemiptera > Aphididae > Acyrthosiphon > Acyrthosiphon pisum. The sequence goes on from NC_042493.1 coordinate 45,684,316, forward strand.
CCCCTTCTGGTCGCTAATCATTACAACCTCAGACCTACCATAGGATTTAACAGTATACAATTTCAAAAGGTTTATTCAATGAAAAAATCATACCAAATACTTAATGACATAAGTCAATTTTTATTTATTTTATTAAACAGTTTAATTAAAATTTTTTTCTTGCCTGTTGGTTGGCAAATTCATCAATAATGTCATTATATTGGAGTTCATTTGTCAACTTGAATTCTATATTGAGCATCGCTAAGGAGTTTAACCGTTCCATTCCAATTGTAGACCGTAGATAATTTTTGACTCTTTTAAGAGCAGAAAATGATCTCTCTGCAGAACAATTGCTAGATGGAGTACATAATAGTATCCTAAGAGCTATGTTTACATATGGATAAAGTTCAATTAGGTTATTCACTCTTACAAAAGTCAACAAATCCTGAGTGGTCCCTGGGACTATTTTCTTCATTTTTTTTAAACTTAGTATGTGTGCCCTGAAGTGGACACATTCGTTTGGAAAAGTTTTCCCAAGATAATCCCTATACACCTGCTGTAGAACTGCAGCCTTTTCTCTTACCTCCACAGTAGTAATTTCGGTAATACAAAATAAAAACTGGTATTTCTTGTTTAACTCATCATATGCATTTTTTTCTTTTTATGAGCTCAGCCTGAATTCTATCCAAGATAGCCAGATAAGTGGTGACTTTAAAATCAATTGCATTGCTATCATCTATAGTTGGACCATCATCAATAAATGTTTTTCTATTTTTTGTTCGTTTCTTTGTACTAACAAAGTCTTCAATTCCACACTTTTCAATCGCTAACTTTTTGTAGTATTCATATTCACTATCTGTTCGTAAATCATTCACATAACAAATCAATGATTGATATATTTCAGCAACTTTAACCAAAATCAACAGATTGTAATCTTTTGCTACTTAAATTAAAACGTTCAAGCAGATGGCCCCATAATATAGACATGAAAGCAGTTTCTAAAGATAATAATTTTTGTAAAACACCATTAGCTTCACATCGTGTAGCTGGCTTTTGAGATTTATCATTTTTTAAATTTTCTAGAGCATTAATAATTAATTTCCAGTTATTATTAAATGATTTACATGCGTCATCTCTAGCAGACCGTCTAGTGTCTGATAAACTTTTAACAGATGACTTTAAAATATCCCAACGATATGTTGATGCTGAAAAAAATGTATAGAGTTTTTGGAGCAAGTCAAAAAACATCACTGCATTTTTACAAGAACTAGCAGCATTTGCGCCTACTAAGTTAAGAGAGTGAGCTGAACAGGGTACAAATTGCGCAAGTGGACTAACCGCTTTAATCTTGGCTTGCAGACCAGAATAAATACCAGACATATTGCTGGCATTATCGTAAGATTGTCCTCTTAAGTTACAAATTTTCAAATTAAAACTTTCAATTGTTGAAAGAAACACTCCAGCCATTTGTTGAGCTTTATGGCCAACATTATCTAAGAAGCATAAAAATCATTCCACTGGTTTTCTATTTTCATCAACATATCGTATAATTAATGACAATTGATCAATATGACTAATATCTGGAGTTGAATCTACACTGATAGAGAAGGATTTTGCATTCTTAATTTCTTGTATAATTATGTTCTTTACCTTGTTTGACATAATAATAATAAACTGTTCATATGTATGATACGAAATATATGAAACTTTTCCCTTTTCTGAACCACCATATTAGCACCTTACAAGGGCTACACCACATATGACATAATGACGTAGGTATCATATAAAAATTATACCTTCAATTTTGAATTCTAAACGGCTTGAATTCGTTTAGTAATAAATAATAATTCGTTTTATACGTTATCAGTCGACAATCATACATTCATATCACAATATCTGCACATTCAACTCAAAATGATTTGATACGATAATCCGTTATCACAAAATCGTTATCATAAAATATTATACCTTATACAATTTATACACGTTAAACAATGTTATATTATATTTTGTGATACAAAAAAAAATAAAAAGTACACTCGATAAAACTACCGCCCCTAAAACCCTTAAATATTTGCCGCCGGGGGCATTCGCCCCCTTCGCCCCCCCCCCCTAAATTCGCCACTGTATATATATATGATACTTTTAATTTGCAACATGGATTTCAACATAATCAAGTTAATCATAGATACAATTTCGTGGACTCGGGAGCCCACACACAAAATTATATCAATATACATAGGTGCAAATAGGGGGGGGGGGGGCTCTAGGGGCTAAGCCCTCCCAAAAATGTCCATAGCCCCTCCAAACATTTCCTACATTTTGTTTTTAGCTTATTCAATATTATCAAAGGCTTTGGGTTTCATAGGCGGTACGTGCAAGGCGCTAGCACGGACTGGCGGTGACGCCGTGACGGGCGGTCGGTGGTACACAATTTATAGGCACCACCAACCCGCATCCCACCTGGATGTTCCGTATATTAGTATAAGGTCTATGGGTCCCGGTAATTATTATCCTGATTTTTACGCAGCCCTGGTAAAGTGACAGGCGTCTCGCGACAAGATAATTTTCGATACCAAATTCTTATCAAACCTTGTTATCACTTAGCTGATTAACCATTTTCAATAACTAATAAGTCACTTTTAACAAATTCCCATTATTATAATTATAATTGGATGAATTGGAAGAGATCAAAACTAAACTAAACACCACGATAAATAATGTTGAAAATCCATCAGGTGAATGTAATACTAAGGATATTTTAAAATATCTGGATAAAGCTCTTTCTTTATTATGCCAGCTACCAACACAAGTGTCAAAAAAGCAGAAGACAATCCTCTTAAAAAAATTATTCATCAGATTCCAAAATGGCCTAAGGCAAAGACAAGAAAGATTGTTACACAACTGTTACCAAAACCTACCACTGCCGAAAAAGAAAGCTGCATTAAGACTCTGAAAGGAGATACATTAGTGCAAAATGTCCATATGGATTTTGACCATATTTATTAAATATTATTACTTATTATAAATTTAAAATTAAAATATTATTCTTATGACTCATATTAATCTAAATAATTATTTATATTATTACTTATTTACTTATTATGTATGTATGTGTATAATCATTTTTTTCTGACTGTATTTATTTAAAAAAGTTTTTCATTATTATTTGTTGTAACCTGTATTTAATAATATGTATTATATTTAAATGAAGAAAATATTAATATTATATTAAAATATTATAATAATGGGAATTTGTTAAAAGTGACTTATTAGTTATTGCAAATGGTTAATCAGCTAAGTGATAACAAGGTTTGATAAGAATTTGGTATCGGAAATTATCTTGTCGCGAGACGCCTGTGGTAAAGTATGATAAAGCCCCGTATCACCTATAGATAATATGTGTATTACCTATGGCACGGTCTTAGAAGATAAGGTCGGACAACTTCCCACCCTCCCGCCTATTACAATATTTCCGCTTAATGAGGCAAAAACATTTCCCAAAGTTGCCGCAAAAGCGCTGCCAGTTATACTGATTTTGAGGTTAGGAAATTAAGGAACCGCTGTTTACTGAACGGCCCGCCAAAAATTAAATTCTAACATCTAATAATTGAGATTGTTTTATACTTTATATATATAACTGTATAATTTTATTTGCGTTATATCGATTTATATTAATAATCGATAATTCTAACATGGTTTCATACAAACAATACAAACTCCGTAATGTACTAATGTTGTCTATTGTCTAGTGGCAACTATTAACCTAGGACGTGTTCGATTTACGTTTTATTATTATTATTATTCGTCATTAAACTATAGTTAGTGTTGTAATTTGAAAATGCCGAATAACATTTGTTACTTTCATTGTAACACCTCAGAGAAACTATCAGTTTTTACTGTCCCTAAAGATAAACGATTAAAGGAGAAATGGCTACAATCTTTAGGGATAGATTATTTTAGCCCTAGTGAGGTTATTTGTGAAAAACATTTTCGGGATGACCTAATAATTAGAACTAACATATTGTTGACAAATTGGGAAATGTTATTTGTTCAGTAAGTAGCTATATTTGACTTGC
>NC_042493.1:45688423-45692387 GCF_005508785.2 Acyrthosiphon pisum
AATACTCTTTTTTTTTAAAAAACAAAAAATGAAATAGAATAAGAATTTATCGTTGTAATGATGATATTATAGTTTTATAATATTACTATGAACGTTATATCTTTCAGGTACGACTTTAGATAGAAATTCTATGTAAAGCCGTACTTACAGACTTAAAGATTTTTTTTGGATTACATAAAATAAAAAAAAAACATTAAAATAGAAATGACGGTAAAAGACGGTTTCTCAACTCTCACTTTTAGTTACTATCACATAAGCTGTTTTCTTTTTGCTAAGTTTTGTTTAAATAAAATAAAATAATACGTTACAATTACACGACTGTGTTTACGGTATAGAAGATAAGTGCTGTATAATAGATTTACATAGATAAGATAGAACGTTGGGTTTATCAACCATCAATAAAGTGTTCACATTTTGTGGTTATAAGAGTATTATTATTGATAATTATTGCAACCTAACCTCAAAAAATCTGACTGCAATAGTGTACACCACGGTCTTAGAAGATAAGGTCGGACAACTTCCCACCCTCCCGCCTATTACAATATTTCCGCTTAATGAGGCAAAAACATTTCCCAAAGTTGCCGCAAAAGCGCTGCCAGTTATACTGATTTTGAGGTTAGGAAATTAAGGAACCGCTGTTTACTGAACGGCCCGCCAAAAATTAAATTCTAACATCTTATAATTGAGATTGTTTTATACTTTATATATATAACTGTATAATTTTATTTGCGTTATATCGATTTATATTAATAATCGATAATTCTAACATGGTTTCATACAAACAATACAAACTCCGTAATGTACTAATGTTGTCTATTGTCTAGTGGCAACTATTAACCTAGGACGTGTTCGATTTACGTTTTATTATTATTATTATTCGTCATTAAACTATAGTTAGTGTTGTAATTTGAAAATGCCGAATAACATTTGTTACTTTCATTGTAACACCTCAGAGAAACTATCAGTTTTTACTGTCCCTAAAGATAAACGATTAAAGGAGAAATGGCTACAATCTTTAGGGATAGATTATTTTAGCCCTAGTGAGGTTATTTGTGAAAAACATTTTCGGGATGACCTAATAATTAGAACTAAGGATATTGTTGACAAATTGGGAAATGTTATTTGTTCAGTAAGTAGCTATATTTGACTTGCAGGCGTGGATAGACACTTAGGAAGAGTGGATATTCCCTGTAGGCTATAGTCTATGGTTATGTCCACGGTCTTAGACGATATCTTCTAAGACCGTGGTTATGTCAGTGGCATCTACCAGTCATTATTGTTGTTACTTATATGATTAAATATTTAATTATTTAGTTATAATTAAAAATGCAAAAGTGTAAAAACAACAATAATGACTGGGGAATGAAGATTGATATAATAAATTATAAGGCGTACGCTTAGCATTTTTTTAAAAAAGAAATTGAACTCCAACCACAGAATAGATTTAATCTATGCTGTGATCCAACCCAATGAGACTCCTCCAATCCAACATTGAAAATATATAAATAAATATTATTAACTTGGTATGAAACTGTATATGGTATTATAATGGACCTAAGAGCCTAGCTGAATTTTGCTCTGGTTTATCAAATTAAACAGCACATAAAAAAGTAACAATTCTGTATAGGTAGTATTTTAGATTCATATGACCATTAATTTTAATAATTATAATAATACTTATTTCTTTATATGAAATGTGAATTTTGTTAGTATTTTATAATTCTTATTGCAAGTTTTATATTTATATTTAGGCTCCACGATTAAGACCTAGTTTGAAATCAAATGCAATACCACATTTATTATCATCCCGAAAAAAATTAAAATTTGATGATAATCATGAAAACTGTCAAGTAAATTTTTTATGAATGTGCAATTTTCTTTTTATAATTTTTCCAATTTCTAACCTTATCTGTATTAATTGTAGATTGAAGAATTAACACAGTGTGAATCAACTCCTACTACAAAAGAAATTGTCATTTCTGATGTTGAAGTGAGTTTGTTAATCATTAATTATTTACAAAAAAACATTAAATTAATTTGTATAGGAATTAGTCGAAGAAAAAAATATTGATGAAAATGAATTAGTTAATGGCATGGATGTAGATATGGTTGATCATGATTATGCGATCAACGATGTAGATATGGTTGATCATGATTATGCGATCATGATGTAGATATGGTTGATCATGATTATGCGATCAACACTGCTGAAAATCACTATTTTAACTCTAGTGTTATAAATATTTTGGATTTTAATGTTTTTTCAAACAATGAGGAAGTAAGTAAAATAATCAATAACAAATGATGAAATCACAAAACTCAAAAAACATAAATTAATTTTTTAATAAAAAGAACAATTTTGTTGCTCATTTACAATATTACAAAACTGTTTTCATATGTTAATAGATTGTTTATAACACGGTAAAACTTTGGGAATTAACATTGCCTCCAAATTGGCATAAATATTTGTCCAATGACAAAACTGTTATAGGAATTTCAGAAATAGTTTTTATAAAAAATGAAAAAAACATAAATTCATTTTTACGTAAAAATATAATTATTGAAAAGGATTTGAAAATAACATGCAATATATTGGGGAAGAATATTAATGCAGAAAAATTTCAAAATTCCTTAAATAAAGTGATTAGTCAACAGCATTTGGAAAATGTCATTAAAGAAGCAGCAACAATGAAAATTTGTAGAGGTGTAGACTTCTTATATGACAAAAAGTAAATAATATTATAAATTAATCATCAAATGTATTACTTAATATATTTTATAATGTAGGAGCAGTTCATCATTTACTGTAATGTATTATATTAGAATGAGAATGAGACAATTTTCACAACAAGAAAATAAGAAAAAAAAAAAAGATAATAGAAATAAGAAAAAAATTGCCAAATTCTCAAAAACTTAATAAAATAAACATTTTTAAAATACAAAACTTGTTACACACTCTTTGGATGAATATTTTGATAATTGACTTAGAAAAATATCAAAAACTATTGAATTTGAATAACTGGAAATATGTTAACTGTGAATATCATTGATCTTATGACTTATAGATACTTCCATAGACAAATCTATTTTAGCAATGTTATAAGGCGGAATATGAATTCGCGAATTACAATTTATGAATCATTGAGATTTCAGTATTTAAGTATTTTACATAAAGTATTAAGTATAAAGTAATCGAACCTTTAATTATTAAGTAGGTAGTAGTCAGCAAATACCACAAACCTATATATGTATATATTATGAATTATAATATATTTTGTATATTGAATCCTATAAGACCGTGGTTAGTGGTTACTGAATTTGAACTACTAACTAGAAATATATGCCATAACCTCAAAATCATTCTGTAGGGCAGCGCTCAATTGTATAGCGGCCAAATTTTGAAATGGATTTGCCTCACTAAGCGGAATGTTGATAATGTATAGTTGTCCGACCTTATCTTCTAAGACCGTGGTGTACACTGGTGCACACTGACCGATACCGTAAATTTTAACGGTGTGTAAAATTATGTGATTATGGTATCAGTGTTTGCGTGTAGTGTACACTATTGCAGTCAGATGAAAACGCTATTACGGTTATCTAGTTGTATATTTGTAGTCGTATGATATCTTGTTTTATCAACGTTAAAATACTTTCGTTGATTATAAATATTTGCTATTGATAATGTGATTGTTGTATTATACGTGTAATATTATCTTACGTAAAAAAAAAAAAATGTTTTAATTAAAAAAATTTAAATATCCTAAAACGTATATAATTTATATAAATTTAAATTATTTTTTCTATGATATAAATGTTGTCGCTTTTACAATGAGATTGTTCGAAAGCCGCGGTCACACGTTGATAGTAAACACGATAGTTGATTTCACAACAACGTTATGTTACCGTACGAACTCTACGATAGTTACTATCACGCTATCTACGATTAACTAGTATAGAAACTATC
>NC_042493.1:45692437-45700127 GCF_005508785.2 Acyrthosiphon pisum
TCAGTTGGAATCCTAAGGATGAATGTGATATATATAATATATAATATTATAACATATTAGATTATTAATTATTAATATGTGTTGGTTTAAATTGTAAAATGTAAATACCTGTGCATTGAAACGTCATTGTCACCATCCATGTTTCCACATATGACACATAGTTTCACCATTGTGAATAGCCTGGATGATATGTAATATAATAAAAACATTGTAAATAAAATACTTAAATACTAAATCACAAATACGAAAAACAAATCATCTCGGTCGTTGTAATCGAATATTCGAATTTTACTAATATGATACAGTATGTTATCAGTGGTGATATATGCACCTTGGGTAGTTCAGTGTTATTTTTAGAATCTTCTATCCATCTATCTATCTTCTATCTAATCTAATACTATAAAATGAATATCTAATATTCTAATATTATACTGTAATAAAATTAATAATATAATGTTAATAATAGTTTTAAAAAATAGATGAATACGAAAAACGATATGAGCTCGTATAATATTATAATACTAGCTCTAAGTGTAACTCGGTGCCCGTTAGACTCGCTGAGAGTGGGTACCGATTTTGGAGACAATGTCATTGGAAATATTATATAGTCGCGACCACGGTCTTAGAAGATAAGGTCGGACAACTTCCCACCCTCCCGCCTATTACAATATTTCCGCTTAATGAGGCAAAAACATTTCCCAAAGTTGCCGCAAAAGCGCTGCCAGTTATACTGATTTTGAGGTTAGGAAATTAAGGAACCGCTGTTTACTGAACGGCCCGCCAAAAATTAAATTCCAACATCTAATAATTGAGATTGTTTTATACTTTATATATATAACTGTATAATTTTATTTGCGTTATATCGATTTATATTAATAATCGATAATTCTAACATGGTTTCATACAAACAATACAAACTCCGTAATGTACTAATGTTGTCTATTGTCTAGTGGCAACTATTAACCTAGGACGTGTTCGATTTACGTTTTATTATTATTATTATTCGTCATTAAACTATAGTTAGTGTTGTAATTTGAAAATGCCGAATAACATTTGTTACTTTCATTGTAACACCTCAGAGAAACTATCAGTTTTTACTGTCCCTAAAGATAAACGATTAAAGGAGAAATGGCTACAATCTTTAGGGATAGATTATTTTAGCCCTAGTGAGGTTATTTGTGAAAAACATTTTCGGGATGACCTAATAATTAGAACTAAGATATTGTTGACAAATTGGGAAATGTTATTTGTTCAGTAAGTAGCTATATTTGACTTGCAGGCGTGATAGACACTTAGAAGAGTGATATTCCCTGTAGGCTATAGTCTATGGTATGTCCACGGTCTTAGACGATATCTTCTAAGACCGTGGTTATGTCAGTGGCATCTACCAGTCATTATTGTTGTTACTTATATGATTAAATATTTAATTATTTAGTTTTAATTAAAAATGCAAAAGTATAAAAACAACAATAATGACTGGGGAATGAGAATTGATATAATTATAAGGCGTACGCTTAGCATTTTTTTAAAAAAGAAATTGAACTCCAACCACAGAATAGATTTAATCTATGCTGTGATCCAACCCAATGAGACTCCTCCAATCCAACATTGAAAATATATAAATAAATATTATTAACTTGGTATGAAACTGTATATGGTATTATAATGGACCTAAGAGCCTAGCTGAATTTTGCTCTGGTTTATCAAATTAAACAGCACATAAAAAAGTAACAATTCTGTATAGGTAGTATTTTAGATTCATATGACCATTAATTTTAATAATTATAATAATACTTATTTCTTTATATGAAATGTGAATTTTGTTAGTATTTTATAATTCTTATTGCAAGTTTTATATTTATATTTAGGCTCCACGATTAAGACCTAGTTTGAAATCAAATGCAATACCACATTTATTATCATCCCGAAAAAAATTAAAATTTGATGATAATCATGAAAACTGTCAAGTAAATTTTTTATGAATGTGCAATTTTCTTTTTATAATTTTTCCAATTTCTAACCTTATCTGTATTAATTGTAGATTGAAGAATTAACACAGTGTGAATCAACTCCTACTACAAAAGAAATTGTCATTTCTGATGTTGAAGTGAGTTTGTTAATAATTAATTATTTACAAAAAAACATTAAATTAATTTGTATAGGAATTAGTCGAAGAAAAAAATATTGATGAAAATGAATTAGTTAATGGCATGGATGTAGATATGGTTGATCATGATTATGCGATCAACGATGTAGATATGGTTGATCATGATTATGCGATCAACACTGCTGAAAATCACTATTTTAACTCTAGTGTTATAAATATTTTGGATTTTAATGTTTTTTCAAACAATGAGGAAGTAAGTAAAATAATCAATAACAAATGATGAAATCACAAAACTCAAAAAACATAAATTAATTTTTTAATAAAAAGAACAATTTTGTTGCTCATTTACAATATTACATAACTGTTTTCATATGTTAATAGATTGTTTATAACACGGTAAAACTTTGGGAATTAACATTGCCTCCAAATTGGCATAAATATTTGTCCAATGACAAAACTGTTATAGGAATTTCAGAAATAGTTTTTATAAAAAATGAAAAAAACATAAATTCATTTTTACGTAAAAATATAATTATTGAAAAGGATTTGAAAATAACATGCAATATATTGGGGAAGAATATTAATGCAGAAAAGTTTCAAAATTCCTTAGATAAAGTGATTAGTCAACAGCATTTGGAAAATATCATTAAAGAAGCAGCAACAATGAAAATTTGTAGAGGTGTAGACTTCTTATATGACAAAAAGTAAATAATATTATAAATTAATCATCAAATGTATTACTTAATATATTTTATAATGTAGGAGCAGTTCATCTTTGGCTACTAATAATGATATTATAGTTGATTCTATGTTACACAAACGAAATTCTAATTGTTCCATAATAATTCCACATGGTTATCATTGTTTTCCTTGTGCCAGAACTAGAAAGATTCTGAAGCAACGTTCAGCTCGATTAGTTGCACAATCTTCACCAAAACGGGTTACGTTAAAAATGACACCTAAAAGTAAAAAAAAATTATCATTATTACAAAAAAGAAATGAACTCTTTAGAAAACAAAAAACAAATTGCATAAATAAAATAAAACTATTGAAACAAAATATGTCTGAATTATTATCTAAATTTGAAAATGTGTCAAAAGAAAGTATTACACAGAAACTTACTGAGATGAACTGCAGTGGATACCAAAAGACAATTATTGAAGAAATAGTTTCAGCCGCAAAGGTAATATGTTAACATGTATCCTTATTCAACATACAAATAATAACTATTGTTTTTTTCTATAAATAAAAAATAGATCAGCAATCCAAAAGGTCGGCGGTATTCTGATGAGTGGATAATGCTTTGTATGTTGTTGCATATCAGAACTCCAAGTGGCTATAATTTTTGTAAAAAAAATAACATACTGCCACTTCCAAGTGTCAGCTCTTTAAGGCGATATTTAGCCATGATAGATACAGCTTGTGGTTTTGATAAAAACTTCTTTGCATTATTTAAAAAACACCTGGAACGCAAAACTACAATGCAAAAACACGGAATTATTTTGGTGGATGAAATTTCAGTTCGAGAAGCACTTACAGTTTGTTCAAAAACTCTGACATATAAGGGTCTTGTTGATTATGGTGAAGAGTACAAGGCAACTGATATCAACGAAAAAGCCACAAGTGGACTTGTTTTTATGTTCCAGCCACTTGCCGATACATATTGTCAACCAGTGGCTGTTTTTGCCGCAAAAGGATCAGTAGTTGGCACTGAATTGGCAAAACTTGTGATTAAATGTATCATCCTTTTAGAAGAAGCTGGTGCAATCGTCCATGGTATTGTGTCTGATGGTGCTCAGACTAACAGGAAAATGTGGTCGGAGCTAGGAGTTAGTGGAGAAATAAATTGTTTAAAAAACTGGTTTCCTCATCCACTTGTTGATGATAGGAAAATATATGTATTCTCTGATACACCTCATCTCTTTAAAAATGTGAGAAACAAATTATACAACGACAAAGTATTAAAAGTAAGTTCAATATATGTTGAGGTCTTGTATTTGTAATTTTTTTTTTTTAATGTGTGTATTTTAATTAACTTATTATGTGGTAACTAATAGTAATAATTGTTTAGCACTTTGCATGATTTCAATAGAAAATAATGAAACATTTAATAAATGTCTTTAAGATTTAGCAACCCAATATCCTTAATTTCCAGTTCTAGCTAAGTGACAAAATTAGAAAACTCTGAAGCCTACCTAACCCTATAAATATATGCATATATTTGTTCTGTCTTAGTTTGTGTTTTGATACCTCTATATTTTAAAATTAGAGTAAGGGTTTGTATATATTTTATTTTGTTAACTATGCTTTATTTCAAATAATAAGAGTGCACTACTATAACGCATAAAAATAAGTTGTGGACCTCCCCCCCACAAAGAATGACTAATGGTATGCGAGTTTGACTAGTTTATGAACGTCACCCAGTGCACTGTTATTTGGAATAAAGTATAATATATTATTATATTATGTATGTAAACAGTAATCACTAATACTTTTTGAAAAAATTTGTTGCATGATTCTTACGTGAAACGGTAAACTATCTATACAATAAAAGTAAGTATAACATAATAACTTGTAGCATACCAAATAAATAATTTAATTTGTGCTTATTTTGAAAATGCAGATTAATGGTAAGTATGTTAAATGGCACCATATTCAAGATTTATATGAACAAGACAATAAATTACCAGGAAATCTAAGAGTATGCCCGAAATTATCAAAAAATCATATTAACCTTAGTGTTTCTGACAAAATGAAAGTTCGGTTAGCAACCCAAGTAATGCAATTAAAAACATTAGTTATTATTCGTACCTATAAATTATTTTTTTTTTTACTTACTGATTAGGTCTTAAGTAATTCTGTAGCTGATGGTTTATTGTTTTACAAAAGTTATAATGTCAATAGCTTAAATGATTGTGAACCAACAGCTGCATTTTGTAGAAAATTTAATGACTGTTTTGACGCTCTGAATCGAAAATTTGGTATTGAAGGACTTAGAATTAATGGCAAAGACTATCAGGTATAACACAAATAACAAATTTAATAGTTATTATACTTAGTATTTAATAATAAATTAATCATAACTCATTGTTTTTGTTTGTTTACATACCGGATATAACACAGTATCTTCATTCCTTTTTGACGTGGTTAAATGACTGGGAAAAAGAATATATCGATGGAAAAATAAAAAAATCTGAATTTTTAACCAGTAGCACAGCTTGTGGTTTGAGAGTTACAATCCAATCAACGCTTGATCTCTCAAATTATTTGAATAATTCCTGGAATTTTAAATATTTATTAACAGGGAAAATAAATCAAGATAAACTTGAAGTAATCAAAGAAAACCATTTCATAACACATATTATATTAGTATATATTAAAATCTAAACATATGTTTTAGATCTTTTTTGGAACAATTCGTCAGGCTGCAGGATGTAACGATCATCCCTCCACGCCTACTTTTTTACAGCTGTATAAATTATTATCGATGTATGGTATTTTAAAGCCGCCAAAAAGTGGAAATTGCACAGTGAATGATGATGCTCCGTTGACTCCAGTTATTTCAATTACTGATTTAAAGGAAATTTATAATCCACAGAAATCAAATTTAGTTGAAAATTTAAAAGAAAAAATGAATAAAATAATTGAAGAGAAAGATTGGGAATTCGATGAAGTTGTTGAACACAATTATGCTAAGGCTGAGGTGATAGACTGTCTAATATATTATTTAACTGGTATGTAACAAAATATTATTAAACATTTACAATTATTATATAAAATATTATATTACAAATCAGTTAATTTATTTTACAGGGTATCTATCAAAACAAATGTTGAAATACATTGGTGATTGCACTACTTGTAAGTCAGCTTTTGTAACACCAGAAGTTTACTCTCAACAAATGTGTGCTGCATTAGTTAACATGAAAACTAAGGGACGATTGATACATCCAAACATTTTTTTTTTTTGATTTCATCAAAAAAATTGAAAATAGTTTTGTCAAGCATTGTTCATCCACGCACGTATTTGAACTCATCGTCACAGATTTGATGTCTGAAAATACAATTAATTTTCCATGTTCAAGTCATGGGGGGGATGTAATTTCATTTACTGTAATGTATTATATTAGAATGAGAATGAGACAATTTTCACAACAAGAAAATAAGAAAAAAAAAAAAGATAATAGAAATAAGAAAAAAATTGCCAAATTCTCAAAAACTTAATAAAATAAACATTTTTAAAATACAAAACTTGTTACACACTCTTTGGATGAATATTTTGATAATTGACTTAGAAAAATATCAAAAACTATTGAATTTGAATAACTGGAAATATGTTAACTGTGAATATCATTGATCTTATGACTTATAGATACTTCCATAGACAAATCTATTTTAGCAATGTTATAAGGCGGAATATGAATTCGCGAATTACAATTTATGAATCATTGAGATTTCAGTATTTAAGTATTTTACATAAAGTATTAAGTATAAAGTAATCGAACCTTTAATTATTAAGTAGGTAGTAGTCAGCAAATACCACAAACCTATATATGTATATATTATGAATTATAATATATTTTGTATATTGAATCCTATAAGACCGTGGTTAATGGTTACTGAATTTGAACTACTAACTAGAAATATATGCCATAACCTCAAAATCATTCTGTAGGGCAGCGCTCAATTGTATAGCGGCCAAATTTTGAAATGGATTTGCCTCACTAAGCGGAATGTTGATAATGTATAGTTGTCCGACCTTATCTTCTAAGACCGTGGTCGCGACAGTAAAGTTGTAAGACGAAAATTTAGGATTTGTGATAAAGATTAGTGATATGGATTGGAGATAAGGCTCGACGTTTTGGCAGGAACGTTTAAGCAATCCGTCACAAACGTTGTAAATGGATAGGCTGGATACGATCTCCTGTGTTGTTAAAAAGTGAACAGTCGGTTGTCTAGCATCAGTCATCAAATCACATAGGTAGGGAATTGAATCGCGGACATAATGAGAAGCGTACCTATATCGCCAGGTATGCAATTGACCTACGGTGGACTGCCGACCACGTTGGTAGCGTAGGTAACTGAAGAATGGAAAATATAGTTCGACCCCCGGGCCCCCGTGTTAGTTGTAAGTGAATACTGATTTTGGAGACACAGTCGAATTATAAATGACACACTTATAAAGAAAGAGATTTTTTGATAAGAATTTGTGATAAGGCCTGGCTCTATGGTGGTCTCGTTTCGTAGACGGGAAAGTTTAAAAGTCGAGTTTCAATGTCTAGAAATCTCCCATGGCCCATGAAAATCGACAATTCAATGATACTATCCCCCAGGGTATGTCCGGTGCTTTTTTGTATGTGAAAAAAAGTTTAAATTCGAAAACCCGCATGTTAGAGTGTCTAGCAAGTCAGTCATCACCCGTCTAAGACAAAACAAAAATAAGCAATCCACCTGCGGCGGATAGAGTGATATGTGCCGTCGCATGTCCGGTGCTTTTTCTAATGTAAAAAGTGTAAAGTCGAAAACCGTGTTGGAGTGTCTAGCAAGTCAAAATCGATTACCTAACTTTCAAGTTAGCCACTT
>NC_042493.1:45700177-45701106 GCF_005508785.2 Acyrthosiphon pisum
CGCTCTATTTCTCATGTGACAATTTTCTTATTTTATTGTAATTGAAAAACGAATGACTGTAGATATTTGAACATTTCACTGAATGTTAATATTTTCATTTTCTATACACCATAAAATTTTGAAAATATTTTGACTCTTTTTGAGCTGTTTATGGACATTATCAGTTTTCAAATTTTTTAGTTTTTTTTTCTATAAATATCAATAAAATTTTATCTGTTGGGCCCAAAAGTGTAAAAATTTAATACAAGGTTCCTGATATATTTTTACAATAGCAGTTGAAAAATATTAAAAATACATAGGCACAATTTTTTTTTTTACAAGCATTTAAAGATCGAATTTTGACAATATTTATGAAATTTAAAATTGAATAATTATTTTGTAGTAAAAATCTATAAAATGTTCAACTTTTATATCTAAGGATTGAAAATTTAAAACAAGATTCCACATAATAAGTAGTTAATTCTGTTACCAAAAAATCAAAAAAATACATAAGCACAGTTTATTTTTATACTCATTTTAAGTTCGAATTTGGACGAAATTACATATTTAAAAACATAGAATAACTATTTTAGTTATTTTGTTGTGACTGTATACTATAATATAATTATCGCGGGAACTTGAAACTTCTAAAGTATACTATTATATATTTATGATA
The DNA here is from genome assembly GCF_005508785.2 of Acyrthosiphon pisum. Classification (NCBI taxonomy): domain Eukaryota; kingdom Metazoa; phylum Arthropoda; class Insecta; order Hemiptera; family Aphididae; genus Acyrthosiphon; species Acyrthosiphon pisum. The sequence continues at coordinate 45,700,833 of NC_042493.1, forward strand.
GTATCACAGTTCGTTGTTGATGTATAACGCGTTATAAGTACCTAATAAATATTATGATATGATTAATTTGGAATTTATTATAGGTACCTAATATAATATTATGTCTTATACCTAGACTAACATACCGTCTCCGCTCAGAATCGTTTTTCTTATACAATGATATTATATCATTGAATTCAAATTTAATACCATCCATTATACAGTGACCCACTTGTAACCTACTGTACAGCTGAGCGAAATCCACTTACCCACCTTTTTTATTTTAAATGTGTAT
>NC_042493.1:45701206-45701571 GCF_005508785.2 Acyrthosiphon pisum
GAAGTCGATGAGTGACAACAACCTGAAGATGACCCGCGGACGACCAGCTTAACCCACATTGGATATCGGCACCCACGACACACCATGGCCCGATCGGTAACCCTCAATTATAATTTATAAACATATCTTATGCATATTATTTGATGTTCGATGTATTATAAGATTCGATGTTGTAGTAATAATACATTAATATTTAATAACAGATACCTATATATATATATATACATTGTGCGAAGAGGGGGCTGCACAATGAAGCCGGGCGGCGAATTTACCTGTATGTGTGTGCATAGGCGGCAGCTACACGTAAACCGACGCGCTTGTTGTCTTCGTATATGAAAAGTATTCCTCGAAGCTATATCGGTGGG
>NC_042493.1:45701621-45710955 GCF_005508785.2 Acyrthosiphon pisum
AAATATGGCTCTCTAACTTTGAAAAAAAATACTGACACTTCTTTTTAGTGGCTAAATGAAAAATGATACTAAATGTGGTGGCGTTCTTGCATTTTATAGTCATGTCTTGTTCTTTGCAGTATTGTTCTAGAGGTGTGATTTGCATTATATATTAAAATACAAATAATCTAGCGGGTACAGAAGATTATTATTTTTTTTAAAAGTCCCAATTTATTATAACCAAATAAATATATAATATAATCAAATACCTATTATATTATTATATTTTGAGTTTGTATTAAACTTAAATGTTAACAAAAACATTATTAATAAAAATAAAATAATTTAAACTGTAGGTTTTCTCAATAATTAATGAAGTCCTTCATTCAGTATTTTGTAAATATAAGTTGACACTTGACAGTTTGGTACAAATTCAGAAAACAATACTTTTATAATTTCCAACACTTGAAATGTAAATGCAATAAACTTTAGCTTATAACGATAGTACTATACCTAGTATATTAATAAAGCAGTGGTATAACTCTTCATTCACAAAAAAAAATCACCAAATAATGATAAAAGGAAAACCCAAGGTGTTAAGTTTAATATTTTATTAATGTAATGTTTTAAAATGTATTTTCATTACCTCTTTCCAGGATTTTGTATTTTTTTCTTTTACACCAGGATTCCGAAGGTTATTAAGGTGTTGCACCAACTCATCCCACGAGCCTTCGAGGTCATTTTTTCCGTTAATTGTTCTAAATTTACCAGTGGCGACATGAGGGTGTTGTACCATGTAGTCTACCATAAAAGTTAATTGTTTATCATTTCTTCTGCCTTGTCTTGACTTTTTTTGATTAATCTCTTGCTCATCATTTTGAGATATTCTATGATAATTCAAATTTAAACAAACAGTTAGATGTTATAAAAACGCAAATAGGTAGTTAGTAAACTTTTAATAATATAAGTACTTACGATTGAGTAGCTATCCTCTTCATATTTAGAATCAAGTATAACAGGTATAGACAGGTAGACAGGTATAACAATTAACAGGTATAACAGGTAGACAAGTATAACAATCACATATATTCAGTTTTTTTTTTAAATAAAAAGTACACGGAACAAATTACGAGTGTGAAGTAACAAATTCGTTTTAAATTTAAAGTTTAAACGAAAATACGAACTAAAATTAAATGTAATTTCCTGTGATAAAGAATCATGATAAGAAAACTTCTCGCACTGTGATTGGATACAATTTATAAACTCCCAGAAAATGATCATTAGGTGATGATTTCCTATCGACTTGTTGGTAACGAAATTTGTAAGCGCAAACTATCGATAGAGGCGTTTACAGAATCACTTATAGCGTTTTCCACCGGTCTGCACTTTTGCACCAAGTGTGCACTGGAATAGTTCACTGATAATCGTACTGGTGCAACACAATGCAAGAGCAGATGAAACATAAATTTTTCTTTATCATTTCGGCTTTATCATAATTCTGATTAATGTTAGGTTAGGAAAATAACAAACATATAAATAAAATATTTGTACCACTCATAGACCTTATACTAATAGACGGTACGCACGGACTAAGATAGTATGGACTGGTATCGACTACCTTATCAGTGGCCCTAAAATGTTTCTAAAGCCGCCGTAAGGTACAACTAGGGGTAAAAGCGCCATCTATAGGTGTGTTATAAAAACACAATAATTAGAATTAGAAAACATAAAAAATCAAAATACAAAATAATAAATATTAATAATATACTTCAAAAATAATATTATAATTTATAATGTACTCATTACTGACTGATTACGCAAAATTGTAATATATTATGTAAATATACAATATAAGTAACTTTATTTGACACTAGGAGCGCTTTTACCCCTAGTTGTACCTTTCGGCGGCCTATTAGGACGGGGGAGTGGCGGTGTCGAAACATTTGAGGACCGTTCCTCTACTACCCCCCAACCATGTCGATACCAGTCCATACTATCTTAGTCCGTGACGGTACGTGGTAGTAGTTCCGGTGTCCAAGCGTGACGGCGCTGATCAAGGTAGTACACCGTACACCGCACATGCGCATTAGATGATACAATACTCTGTATATTACTATATATAATATATATATATATCACTGTAGCGTAGACCGCACCACCCACCCGCATCCCGCCAGGATGTTCCGTCTATTAGTATAAGGTCTATGGTACCACTGCCTATATTATTTTCTATAGTCAGTTGTCTACTACCAACCTATATAAATATTTATTTTTAATATTTTTGATATTGTGTTTGTGTATGAAATATTTTAATTTATAATTTAAAAATTCTTAATAGTCTGTACTATTGTACATCATTGAATTTAAATCATGGCTAGACACAATTTAGTCATAAAAATAGGATCTGAACCTTACTATTTCGTTGTGGATGAATCGGCGTTGGATTATTTTCAGCAAGCTGGTAAGTACCTACGTAAATTAATAGTCAATTTATTTTATATCCATTATGAAAAATGTATTGATGTACAGCTGGAACTACATATTTAATTTTAAAGTAAATTTTCATAATTCATTTATATTATATAGGTATTAAAATTATGATAATCATATGTATATAAAAAATAAAAAACAAAAAACAAAACTGTTTGGTAGATTGTATATTTTAACATTTTTCTGTGAACACTCATACAGAAATATGTACTTGTATAAGAATGTTAGCCTTTTTTCTCAAGTTCACTTAATATTTTAATAAAACAACTCTCCCTATTTGTTGTTAACTTTCATTTTTGTCTTGACTTAAAATATTGACTTACTTTTATTGGTTTAGTAACAATTGCTCATAACTGTTTATTTGTGTAATGCATTTCTTACAAATCAGATCCAAAGGAATGTTTGCCCACATTGTTGAGTTTTTTAAAAAGTTGTAAGGAAGATGGATCCATTGAAATAAATTTGAATGAATTAAGCAGTTCAAAAATTCAAATATCGATTCCGGAAAGGTAATCTAAGTTATTAAATTTTTATCTTTATGTTTAGAAAATAACTATTCAATTTCTAATTATAGTGTGTTCCTTATTTCTTGAAGTATACATACCTATATTCTTTTATTTCATTTTAGAAACATTGATTTGACTGTTCAAAAACCAACGGTTAGGATTGATTGGAATTGCTTAAGCTCTTCAAGTGATCACGAAGAGGATGAAAAGCTTGACAAAACTTGCAATAGCAAACCCTTGAAAAGCAGTGAGTATATTATAATATAGTTCACACTGCATAGACAAAATATAAAGTAAAATATAGTATTTTATATTTTTAATTAAATTTATTTTCAATATCTTTTTAATTCAAAGTGGTAGGTAGGTAGTTAGTGACAAATTTTTAATATAATATATTAAAATATTTGTGATTACTTATGGGCTACAATATAATATTATTATAAATAACCTAAATTTATGTTTTTAAGATTAATATATAGGTAAAATACCTAATAGAATATGAATGCATTATGTTGTCGGTATAACCTGTAATAAATTTGGGTGTTCTAATATTTTAAAAGGGAGCGGGAGGGTTGGGGGTCGTGGGGTTGGTTAGCCACTCAGAAGTTCAAAAATGATTAATTGTGCAGTTTATTATGACATTTAATTATAAAAATAATGGTATGAGGAGGTAGGATAAGTGCCTTTGTACATAAAATTAATTTTGACTCATCCATTTAGAATTTAAAGTGCGCCACTGTGTTTATGTATATTTCAAACTACGTTTTAAAAGTTAAAAAATAGGTATTCACTTTGTTACAAATGCTGTCAATACATTATATATATATTTTAGGTGAAGATGTAAAAGAAGCGGTCTGTTCTTATGGTATTTGGACAGAAGGCATAACTAAGTTCATGTTAGAACAGTATGGAAAATGGATGAATTATGTAGGACCAATGAAAAAATTCAAAAGGAAAGTTGAAATGTGGAAACACTTAACTGACGAAATTGAAAAAGAGTTCAGTGTTAAGTTTACCTACTTACAAGTAGAAAACAGATATAAAACTGTTTGTAAAAGAAAAAAAATTGTTATTGACAACAACCGAAGTACAGGTGCATCTCGTATGGATGATGCTTACGAAAATGAGTGGAATAATATTACTAAACACGATGATAGTATATTGCCTGAAGTTCTCCGCAGTGCAAAAACCTTTGTAATAAACAAAAAGAACAGTCCAGAACCTTTCCCGAAAAAACCTAAAACAGATTCTGCTCAACAAATGCTATTAAATTACCTAAAAGAAAAAGAGATAGCCAAGGAACGGCGCCATAAAGAAAAAATGGATCTTCTCAAAAGTCTTTTCAATAAATAAATTTAATTTCTTTACATTTTTCCATTATAATATCTTTAACCATTTACATTTAAATTTCAAGACTAAGATTATTATTTCTTTAAGTACAGAGTCATTAATTTTATAAATATTTAATTTTGTTAAACTACTTGATAAAGTATTACTCATATACTTAAGTTTCTAATAGCTTTTATATTTTATGTTTTAATCATGTCATTATTAATAAAAATTTTCTACTTAAAAGTTATCTGTCATATTGTTTGTTATATATATTATTTTTCTATTTATAATAGCAATTATAACATTTACATATTTTATATATTTTATACACCATTATAATATAATATACCCGTACCTTTAATAATAGGTACATGCTTTTACTATCAGGGACCAGAACCGGAACCGAAAAGAACCGGTTAACCTGAAAAATTTAGGAACCGTAACTGGAACCGAAAAAATGAAAAACCGTAACCTTAATTATAAAAAGGTTATTTTTAGGTTAGGGTAGACTAGTTTTTTGGACTAGTCTACTTAAATTAAATTTAAAATATTTATTTCATCAAATCATAATATTTCATAAAACTAAAAATATGAAATATTACATAATATTTTACAAATTCTTACTATGTGATAGAATAAAATAGGTTAATCTAACCCAAAGAAATATTTACAATATTATCTTATATTCCTATAGATTTCGTATTGGCTGATATTTATATATATTATTATATATCTTTGTAATTATTTCTTTAACTTTTCATAATACCTTCTATTTTCATGAAATAATTACAATTTAAACATACAATAAGTAAATTATTTCAGACTATTTTTTTAGTAATTTTTTAATAATCAGAAATCTAAAATAACCATAAATAACCGGTATTTTTCAAAACCGGTATTAACCGGTTCTAGAACCCTTATATTTTTTTAGAAAACCGGAACCCTTAAACAAACTAATTTAATAACCGGAACCGGAACCGTAACCGAAAAACCCTATAGGTTCCAGTCCCCGTTTACTATACATTAATTCCAAAAAAACATCTGTAGTCTTTGTTAAAATTAAATATTTAGTATGTATATTTCATCATTTTATAATATAACAATACAATCTTTTATTTTAGTTGAACAAATATAATAAAATTATTAAAAATATTGAAGAGAATTTTTAATAGCATCTCTTTTTGATTCTCCGTTTTTTCTCTGGTTAAAATCAGAATCAATAAAATCATTTTCTGGATCTGTAGATGGTCCAATTTCATTATCCAGTTCAATTTCATCATTCATATTTATGCACATATTGTGTAGTACACAGCATGAAATTATAAATTTTGTTATTTTATCTACATAGTGTATATCAAGCTGTAATAATTGTCTAAATCTTGACTTAAGAAGACCAAAAGTGTTTTCAATTAGAACTCTAGTGGCACAAAATGTTTTGTTAAAAATAATTTGTGATTCAGTGAAGTTCCCATAATTTTTGTAAGGCACTAATAACCATTCTCGAATACTGTAAGCTCCATCTCCAATGATATGGTATTTTGTTCCACACATTGAAGGCAGCTCTTTGCTGATATCAGAGAGAGCAAATACTCTTGCGTCATGTATTTTTCCAGGTGCACCCGTAAAAACATCAATAAACCTTTTCTTATAATCACATATGGCTTGTAGAGTTATTGAAGGTATATTTTTATTATATTTTTATTATTATTATTTTATTATATTTTTATTGTTGATAATTTTATTTTTATTATTCACGTATTTATTATTATCAACTACGCGCGTATTTTATAATCTGTTATATCCGTGCAAATAACATGAAATCAAATTGCTATAACTTGGTCATTTTTTGACTTAGAAAAGAATTTCAACCACTAAAATTCATTAAAAAATACGGAAAAAAATAATTTGTGGTCAAAAATGGATCATGCCATTTAAAAAAAAAAAGTTGTTGTGCGAATGCGCAAAACTAACTGTCAAAAAATAGTCCAATTATTTGAAAATGTGTATAATAATGTTTAATAGTTAGCCGAAAAAGCAGAATTGAAATATATGAAGCCTGCACATAGTTATTGAGTGTTTCCACTTATCGTGATCACACTGTATATGTAAAAACCTATTGTATTTATTGTGTAAAACCTAATTACTATGTATAATATATAACTGTATAATATATAATGTATAACTGTATAGCTTTTTTATGTCAATCTGGACAGTCGTGCTTACCTTATATATATGTAAAAACCTATTGTATTTATTGTGTAAAACCTAATTACTATGTATAATATATAACTGTATAATATATAATGTATAACTGTATAGCTTTTTTATGTCAATCTGGACAGTCGTGCTTACCGGTTGTGTCTACTTCTTATCTACTATATATTATTACTAACAATTTTTACGCACACTATGGATTCTACCTCATTAGATGATATCAAATCTTCATTAGATGAACTTAAAGCCTCTCAAAGTAAGATAATCTCATCAGTTTCAAATAATAACATTAAAGCCTTGAATAAAAAGTTTGACGATATAATTAAAACTATATCTATTATATCCGAGGAAAATAAATAAGATAGTCAAAGAAAAAATGTTCTGGAAAATAAATAATATGATCTTTTAGAAAAAAAAATCTCTACCTCTCAAATTTCTACTGATGAAAACTTATTATCTGAAATAATGGAGAGACAATCACGCTCATGTAATTTAATTAGTTTTAATTTACCTGAATCTAAGGAAGATTCCCAAACTAAAATCCAATACTATAGATTAGAATACGGGAAGCTCGTAGATTTTGTAGGGGACACTGTAGCGCTCCATATTATAGTGGGTTGCCTATATAAGCCCCTTATTTTTTCTTTTTTAGACACTGATAACTGATAAGTTATAACAAATATAGAAGAACAACTACTTAGCTTTTTTCTCATTTTTAAATCAAGTCCAATAAGTCCATTAGCCCTTAGGTACTTAATATTATAGTGTTATTAGTGTTAGAATATTTAAATGTTTACATAGTTCATAGTAAAACGTGCAATACATCATTACCTGTGTCAAGTGTGTGGCTGTATGGATTATAGACACTGGATTACTAAAACAAGGTTTGTTTCATAGAGTAATACTTGATGGTTCGCCTTTTGTTTTTACAATGATTTGATACAGTTCCACATGAAGATTAATACAAAATATTATTAAAACAATACAAAAAATGTAGGTACCTACTATCTATTAACAACAGTATATACCATCAAATACTATAAATTAGACTAATCTAAAGTATTTGATACCATCATAACGAGTCATAATATTATGTACAATGTACAAATACAAAATAAAAAAAGAAATAAAACTTAGGTATAAGAACATTATAAGATATGTATGAACAATATTTTTATGTTTATGATATAATATGTTAAATTAATAATTAGGTGTATAATAATATAATACAATATAGTATCAATAATAATTATATACTACTCTATTAGTGTAAAATTTCGTTTAGTATAGAAAAATAATCAATTATCGCAATAATGATATTATTCATATAATATTATGTTGTTTAATAATTATTGTTATGGTATTTTGCATAATATAACAAAATATGTACCAACATTGTAAATATTGTACTCATTATAATTTATAATATAATAGTAATCTATATTCTATTTTATATTACTGATTTATGGCGCCAAATTATTTGTATTAGTTAACGCGTACATAAAAGTGATAAGGAGAAAGGGGCTGAATAGGCAATCACATACATTTTGGAGCGCTATGACGCCAGCATGTTTCTACAGAGCTTCCCGTATTCTAATCTATAGTATTTGCTAAAATCACTGATCATGATCAACTCGTAACCATATTTATCACAATGGAAACAAATAATCCAACAAAATTTACCTGTCATCGTCTCGGAAAACCAAATTCAAATACTGAAAATAAGTCACGTCCTTTAAAAGTTGTATTATCTAATACCATTGAAGTCTTCACATTACTTCGTTCGCAAGCAAAATTACGTAATTCTCCAAATTGGTCTAATATTCGCCTGGCTTCCGATCGCACAACAATGCAACGTGATCATATGAGAAATTTACGTGAACAATTACAAAAACGAAGAGATAATGGCGAGAACGATCTAATTATTAAATACAATAAAGGCATTCCAAGTATAATTATTAATAAAAATAAAATTTTTTAAATAAATCCCAGTCAGATCTTAATATTTATTATCAGAATGCACGAAGTCTAAACAACAAACTCCCTAATTTAAAACGACTAATACCAAATTCAATTTATGACATCTTTATCTTCACTGAAACTTGGCTTACTGATAACATTTCTACATCTGAACTGGGTTTTCATGGATATGAAGTTTACAGATATGACAGAAACTCACAAACCAGTTCTCTATCAAGAGGTGGTGGCGTTCTAATTGCTGTTCGTAATACATTAGTCTCAAAACCTATCTTGTTACATGAAAATAAAATTGAATTATTATTTGTTATTATTCGATTACCATATCGCTCTCTCATTATAAGCTCAGTTTATATTCCAATTCGATCTAATATTAATATTTTTAATGACTATTTTAACTATGTAGAATTTGTATATAACAAACATCCTAATCATGATATTTTATTATTGGGTGATTATAAACTTCCCTCAACCAATTATTCTAACATTGAGTTACACTTTAATGATAAATTATCTTATTTTAATTTTATTCAGTACAATCAGATTTTTAACTTAAATAATGTAAGACTTGATTATGTTATATCTAATTCAATATCCATAATCGTTGAAAAAAATAATTTTCCTATTATTCCTGTTGCCCCCCTCCATCCTCCAATAACTATAACTTATAATTATTAATTTTCTAGTGAATTAAAATTCAATGATTATGTTTTTAACTGGAATTTAGGCAATTACTTAGGTATTATAAATTATCTAGGCTCTATTATTTGGTTCAATTATTTTAATTCTAATTCAAAGTATTAATGATGATATTTCCTTTTTATATTTACATATTA
>NC_042493.1:45711005-45711826 GCF_005508785.2 Acyrthosiphon pisum
CGTTGACGACTGTTTCCCGTGCAAGTGACCACAGGGCACAGGTGAAATGGCGAAATTCGTTTTTACCGCTGCCGAGGATGAATTATTAATTGAAAATATTCGAATGCATGAGATGCTGTATGATAGTGGTCATTTTAAATGCAGGGAAACCATATTTTAAGAAGAACGCTGGAAAGATATTTCTATAAATGTTTTTAGACCGGGTAAGTATTTTTTTCTTTTATTGACTCGATAACAACTATCTTTTATTATTAAAATGAAATTCAATCACGCGCAGGCAGTCCGATAGTGCGCACGCATTTATACGTCGCTCCCGGATTGTGTCCAGCTCTGAAACTTCTACTGAACAGAAAACTTTGTTTTTCATCTCATTCAACGATATACTGGACACTCATGCCACAAACTTATTAGCTGATCAGCATACGGGATAAATAATTCTCCAAATCAAGTAACATCGTCTTATACTTTATTTATATAAATCAAACTAAATAAATTAAATCCCACTACTACGAAACGTACTTAGTTAAAATACAAACCGACCACAGGCGCCGTCGCGCGCGGTGACCTTTGGACTCCGATAACACTGGCGATATGGCCTCCAAAACCGTGTCCCCAATTAAAATTGTCAATAACCAAATAATCAGCAAAAATAATGAAGACAAAAATAAAAATAAACGTAACTTATCGGCATCGTCCTCTCCACCGCAATCACCATCCTAAACAGCCTGCATTAAGAAAGCTAAATCGTTTGTCACGCCAAACAGGTATAACGTTCTATCTGTAGACGAGCCTACTATCGAAAACCTCAACGTCATATCTGA
>NC_042493.1:45714285-45716338 GCF_005508785.2 Acyrthosiphon pisum
TTTTTCTGGTCCCAATTTGGTTAATCCAAAAACCAAGGATGTATTTCTCCAAAAAACTATCTACAATGACTTGCAATTCAGGAAATTGTTGGGCATACCGTACTATGAAATTGTATCCATCTAATACACAAATATTTGGACACAGTGGATTGTTTCTTGTGCCAGGCAAGTGAGAAAGAGCTAAAACCTGATAAAAAATGTATTAGACTAAGACATGATAAATTTCAAATATAAATTTTAAAAAATCACCATTCTAAGAATTCTAGCTGCTTATTCATGCGTTCGGATTAAATTTAATATATTGTTCAATTGTCTATAGCAGTATCGCACGATACTCTGTGTGAAGTGAAACCAACAACAAACTAATATGCTTGTTGGAAAAATTTGTTCAACTGCATTCATCAGCGCTTTTTCATAATCAGTCACAAACCGAACTCTGTCGTAATTTAAAGGTAACATTAATTGTCTGATAATTGTAAGTACACCACAGTATGTCTCTTTAGTCATACTCCCCAAAAGTACATACACCATTGGAAATGCCTAAAACAGAAAACAATAATGTTGAAATAATATATATACTGACAACAGTGATATTTAATATGTACTTACAACACTATTGAATACTATTTGATATGTCAGCAGACATTTTAAGTCGGTTGGGTGACTAGGTACAGTTTTAAATGTTTCATCAATACCAACCAAAGTCACAGTGTTTAAATCTTCTCTGTACAGTTCTATTGCAACCCTGTTTGCAAATACAATACAATACAATACAAAGTCTGGGCGCCCACCATTTAAAACAATTATTGTACCTATAATAGTACCTATAGTACCTATAGTATATAAATACTATAGTGATGGGCGGTAACGAATAATTTGTAGAGCTGGGCCGATAGCACTTTTTTCCGATATATCCGATATTCCGATTTATTTTGCCGATATAAAACCGATAGCCGGTCCGATATTTTATTTCCATGAACCGATATAAAAATACTTAAAAACTCGATATATTTTTCAAAAACCTATACCTGATATATAAACCGATGTAACATTTAAATCATGTGGCATATCAAAACATATTAGATTTTCGCAACGATAAATAATAACAAATTAATAAATAATAAATATTAATAATTTTACAATTTATTAATAAAATCATAACCGCGGTAAGTAGGAGAAATAATTAAATAATAAATAAACGAAATTGAATTTAAATTGTGATTGCATCGTGTTTACTGTGTTTACCAAATCATTTGTTGTTTACATAATTTGTCTGAAAATAGCGTTATCGGTAAAACCATTACCATTACATACAAATTGATATGCGACTGTATTATATCAGTTTTACTATCGGTTCAAAAAAAAAACCTATACCCGATTAAACCGATAGTACCAATATCGCATATCGACATCGGCCCATCTCTAATAATTTGTACTGTCGAATAATGGTTGATTATTCGTACAAACTATCGAATAAATAAATATTCGAATAATAATATACATGACTGACTAATATATTCCTTTAAAAATTATTCGAATAATTTTCGAATAATCTGCACTACCGAATAATTTTTCAAATTTTAGATTCTGAGCGGATTCTGTTTTTTTTTTTAAATTTATTTTTTATTTTTGAGACTGTCGCCACCTTTTAGGACAGTAATAATGCTTAAATTTTCTTCAACAGTACCTTTTCTGATAGGAAAATTAATCGAGTTGGTACTTTGGGGGGGTCAAAAGTAAAAATTTCCCAGTAGTTTGAAAGCGCCGTGAAAAACAAATGAAAAATTAAGGAAAAAAACGGTAATTTTTACGCAAAACCGATTCAATCATTCGAATTATTTGAATAGTATCAAACATTCGAATAATATTAAATTATTCGAATAATCGTCAAAAACATTCAAATAACACTATCGAATTGGTCGATAGTCGTTATAGTCGGTAGTGCTTATCACCAGGGCTCGTAAGTTCATGCATCTGCATGTTTTTTTTGCTACACAGGAAAACATGCTAGCTGAGATACAAATCGGTTTCATAACAATAGTAATAATAATAT
>NC_042493.1:45716878-45732264 GCF_005508785.2 Acyrthosiphon pisum
GGTGATATGATCGACTTCGTATGCCGTAATGGGTAAAATTTGTATACAATGGGCATCATTTAAATAAATATAATTTAAATGATAATATTATTTATTGAGGGTAAAAATGGCATCAGTACCCGAGCGACTTAAACGTATTTTAGTTAGCCAAAAAAAATGTTTCAACTTATTTCAAAATTTTACTATAGGTGGTATAAGTCGTACAACGAGAAAAGTATTTGGTAAAATTATTCCCGATAAAACGCTGAATGACGGATCCCTACTGCCGATAATGCAGTCTTATATTGACCAGGATTCATTTATCTGTGTTTATATTATGTTGAGAGCATATAAACATTGTAGGCAGATATTTAGGTAATTTAAGATTTTTTTCCTGTTATTACAAAGATGTAAGTTAATGAAATGTACTTTATTAATTTAAAATTCTTATATATTTATATAAGATTCTGTAAAAACGAACATACCTATATATTTTTAGTATATGACTCGAACATAGTTGACTACGATGGATGTACAGTACAAATATCCTGGAGAGATGTGGTAGTGTACAGGACCAATTTGTACGATTTATATCTGACATAACACGTGCATATCCTGGGATCGTATTTAATCCTATTAATTCTATAACTTATTAAAAAAATGACCAAATTTTTTATTGTATACATAATACGTCATATTAAAAAAAAAATCATGTGTTTTATTTCCAGAAATCGTATACGTCGGCAGTAAATATAAACGGTTCTTTTAAGAATCAACAATTTAAAACGGCCCTTTTCAGAGCCACCACATTTTTAAGTTCATAAATATATTATATTAAATACCTAAATATATTAGTATATATTTAAATTATATAATATAAGATATTAATAATAAGTATATATTTTTATTTACTAAAAGTGACAATATAATGCTGTACCTATTTAATAAAATATAATTTAACATCGTCCATTGATAGCTGCAATGACCAAACAATGACGGAGTACGCGCGAACAAATCCGCAAAATGAAAATCCGACCACGGACTATTTTTCTACTACGGTATACGAATAGAAAACTTCTTGACATTTTTCAATATTTTGAAATTTTTTCCCAGACCCAAAAGCCATACTCTCTGGTGAAAATCTTTTTTTATGTTGAACATTTTTTTATCATCGCCAATATAAAATGGTTAAAATTGGAAAAGGTATACCAATTTATAAAATTCCTAACGTTACAAACAAGGTAATTCAAACACTCACTATGTTCTCTAATTCTTTATTATTATTTATAATATGTGTTAGCCATTAGGTGTATTAATTTTTATTTTTATTTTAGGGCATCCACAGTATTTGTTATAAGTTTAATTCTGTGTGGAGAAAGTTGATTAGGTTAGATCAAATCTAGGGAGATAAATAATATTATGCATATTAGTTTATTTTAAACGAAATAACTAAAAACAATATAAAATTAACAATTTTCTCCATAAAACTTAACATTAAATATAGTATGAACTATTTATAGTAGCTTTAATAAAAATAAATATATGTATACACCATAAAATCTTAACCTAAGTTATAGCCATGATACATATTTGGCCTCGACAAAGAGGGCATACATGTTATTGTTCCTGCATCATTCTTGTAACACATATGTCGCAGAACTAATGTCCACACGGCACAAACGTTACAACCACCACCCTGTCGAAATATAAGCAGCATAGTTCCAAGATATCTAAAAAAATTTGAAATTATTTATATAAATGTAAATCTGAGATTTTAAGTATAGTAAATTTATTATAATAATTTTTTTTACCTGTATTGTCGACAGGAAGTGGCAGGTGGTTATTAATCGGCAGTAAAATTGCTGGCTCTGGTTCTGAAAACAATATGCAATTCATATATTAGAATCTTTCCCCACTATTTACATTAATTAATATTAACATTTTTGACTAAATTAAAATTTTCTTTTCCCATGTAGACTTCTGCCCAAGGTCGACCAAAGTTTGGACCTGGACCTCTTCTAATGTCAGCATTTACGCGTCCGGCTCGTACTCTTCTTCCAAGTCCACGATTTTCTATAAATATTTTAATGGATTAATTGCATAAAAAGGTAACTTATTTTATAAAAATTATATTCAAATGTGTTTGGCATTATTTATTATGTAATAAACTGTATGCATTTACCTATAGGATAAGGTAGGTAAATTTCTTCATGCCTCCTTCTACCTCTCTGGTGATGGTGGACGGATTGGCTCCTCTAAACCTGGTGACAATGGTCGAAATATGAATTGGTTTAACGGGCAACATTGGACGCATTGGGAAGACCGCAGGTGGTTGAACAATTGGTTGAGGCGGCATAAATGGTTGATGCGTCGGTGGGCGCACTGTGTTAGTGATGGGCGATTCTCGAAAGTGAATCGATCTAGATCGGGAAAAAATGATCGATCTCTAAAAGAATCGTTCACAAAAGATCGATCTGAAAAAATCGGAAATTTGTCACAGGGCAGGATGATCGCCTTAATTTTTTAAAGTGTTTTTAGTAAATAAAAGTACAGAAATTTGAAGTCATTAGGTTATTGTATTTTTTATTTTACATATTTTATAAACAATTTAAAGGACCTAGGTCCTTTATAATAATATATAATTGTATATGAAAATTAAAAAATAAACAATAAAAGATAAATACAAATTATTACAAATAATTAATTGATAAAAATATATTTATAAAAATAAACATTAATTAACAAAAATATACAAATACTTTTATATACAGTGGCGAGGGGGCCAGCTGATCGTAGATTTCGAAGTGACGCCGTTAACCGTTTACAATGTTACCAATCTCGAGGCTCGCGTTATAGGAGCCGGGAACATTGTGGTGGCACTGGCGTTTCAAATCGGCAATCGTTTAGTACTTTAGTATAAAAGATAGAGTCCTGAAGATCGATTAATCGCATGAAATAGATCGATCTTTTAAAAGATCGATTCAGATCATCCATCACTACACTGAGCTCAATATCAAAGGTCTAAACGCTGGCCGTGGCAATGGTGCAGGTGGCGCAAGTGGGTGTATATTAATACCTGGTACTATAGTTTCTAAATGATAAAATTGAAGTATCGCGTTAAACAATCTATTGATTACTTTTAAAAATATGTAGTTAATAGTTATAATGGTTTATATTAATTTATAAATGACTTACGATGTGGAAAATTGAGATCCCCAATTTCATTTCTGATTATTTGTTCTGGCGTGTACGCCACATTTCTTATAAAATCAGTAAGATTGTAGTTGCCATTTTATACATTTATCCACGCATTTCGTATAGTTATATCATTACGCGGGTATGCACTGTAATCAGCTTGCCTTACCTAATGAATCAAAACTGGAGTAAGTATGTTGTTCAGACATATTAATAATTATAACACTTTTAAATGAAAAAAAAAAAAAAACATAACATTGTTAATAAAGTGATTAATGTGATTACAAATGTACAAACCCTCTATCCGTTGACTGCTCGATTTTCAATCATTTCGAATCATTTCGTCCTCTCTCTTCAACTGTTCTCAAGTGATCTAATAAATGTATACAAACAATTTAATCATATTAGCAATCAGCCTCCTATAATCTCTCAATTTCATAACAATTTTACTTTGATTTTATAAAAAAAAATACCATAGAATCCATACAATGTTGGGTTTTGGCCCATTGGCCGTAACAGCGATGCGTGGTATGACTATATAGTTGTTTGTTCTATACCGTAGCCTGAATACTGTGTAATTTCTGTGGAGGCACAGTATCCACCCAATAACGCTCATAATACCTCATTAGATCTGCCAATTGATCTTCCAAGTTATAGTCAGCAACTGAAATTTAAAAAAAAAACATATTTATACAAATTATTCCAAAGTAGCATATTGTACTCAGTTAATTATTATAAACGTACCGAGGTCTTGTATCAGCCTAAATCCCAATTGGATTGAATAAGCATTTCCGTGGTGGAGTTGTTCTGTAGAAGGTAAATGAGCCAAAGCCATCAACTATAATAATAGATTTAACATCATATAGGTATATTAGAAACTATAATATTTATCTTAAATTACAATCGTGCTAAAGTGTTAAAATTAAGTGCAATAGATGAGTTTGATTAGTAAAATTAATTTAATAAAATGTAATCAATACCAGTCAAATTTCTAATAACCATACAATTTTGAAATATTTACATTCATATATAACATAATATACAATATTCGTAGCTACAAATGATATTACTTATTTTAATTATTTACATAACATGCTATATTTTAAGTACAACTACAAGCTATTAACCAACAAATTCTATTATTGTAGTAAGCACACATGCAAACTTATTCATTCAAGTATATTCTTACTGACGATGTTTGTTGTTGTTGGGTGACGGTAACGTTGTAATTTTAAACTTGATAATTAATTCTTATAAACTTTATTTATCACAAAGAATGATTACCATTCTCAGAATTCGCCTTGCATTTTCATTAACGGTGCATAAATTCACAATTTTATGGCTTCGAACATATCGAATAATAATCTGAAATAAAAATTGTTTATTAAAATATATTTTATTACCTTAACATGTCATTAAATAAACTGGACGTGGTAGAGGAGCAAGGGTGACACGAAATAACGACACAGTGTTTTACTTAATAGAGAATTTTTGCACAACGCCGGTTAAAAATAACGTATAAACTCATTAACGTTATTTACCAAAACAAGCCTTTGCGCATGTGCACCAAATATCGGTACGGTTATTTGATTATCGTAATCGGTTATTTTAATTATTTTAACGGGCACCGTATTGCTGGTTATTATCGGTCACCTGTTTTTGGTATCCCGCTTTTTACGAATCTAAAATGTTGATATCAAAAAGAGTCATCAACCTGTTTATATGTCAATGGTTAATATTGGTTATGGTAATAATTTAAGGTGGATTTCCACTAGTTACGTGTACTTGTACGTGCATAAAAATACTTTACTGTGATTGGTTGGTATACACGGTAAGCTTTTGGTATACCAGGGTGTTATACGTTCTTACCACAGGCTTGACCATGATACAATAAAGTTGGATCCAGTTCAACTTTTCACGTGTACACGGCTCTATACAATATTGATAACATAGGAATATACGAGGTAACTAATATGTTACCAATCCATAACCGATCAACCGATGGGAAACGTTTGTAAGACCGTTCATAGCGAACGTATCCGGTCAATATATGCACGTAAATGTACACGTATGTAGTGGAAACCCACCTTTACAATGTGATAAAATATTTTAACGAAATATTATATATCCGGTAATGCAAAAACTAAAGTTACAACTATAACGTTAATATTTTATCATATAATTTAACCGAACGTTATTTTTACCGGAGTGTTTTACCGGCGTTGTGCAAAAACTCTATTGTTTAACGTTTATTTTTATCAGACAATTACAATATTTGTACTTGGTAACGCTTACGGGAACAGAACTAGTTTTTATAGTTTCGGACCATTATTTAGTAAAGTTATAAACAGATAATTAATCTTTAATGAGTGAATATAATTTACATTTAGTAATTAACTTCTAAAAAATAAAAATGGGGCATAATGGGCGTGTCCTGTTTTGCCTCAAATTGGATTTTTAAACTAAACTTAAGTTATAAATTTTAATTGTTGATCAATTTTAATTATAATAAGAGAACACTTAACTTCAAGAGTTTATACAAAAATGATTATAGTACTATAAGAAAAATATTTAATTATTCTTACCTTAAACTCGTTCAGTAAATTCATAAATATTATATGATAACAGTCGAAAAAATAAAAGATTGATTATAAATTAATCAACATATCTGATAACAAATTTTGATCTTATCATAATTATAACCTCCTTGGAAGGTTTTAAAAATGTATCATTTATTATTTTATAATTTACTAGTCGTGCGCAGAGTTGGTAGTACCAATGTTGCCGTAAATCAATAAAATTTATTTTACTTCTCTATCCCAGACAAGTGGTTTGGATTATGTTTTGAGAACATTGTTTACAATCACTAGTAGTTGTGAAATGATTACCACAGATACTATAACTGATAGAAATGGGGATAATCATTTAATTCGAAGATTTTTAGCCATTATTACCTTCTATTTCATTGATTTTTTGGAAATCTATGTTTGTGAACAAATTAGCAAATTAGACTGACTCCGTATTATTAACAAATATAATCACTACAACTAGAAAATAATACTTACAAATGAAAATGTACGTAATATGGCGAGGCGATACTTTGCATGTTTTACTAAAAACAATACACTTATAAATGGTGATTTTATATTAAAATGTATGAATAGAACTCTGTAAGACTGTTCTGTAGTCCGTATTTTTTGTTCAAATTTCAAATAATTGCGGTTCACGAGTGATTCAAATTTAAAGTCGGCAAACAAAAAAATAATAACATTATTATGTTGTACTAGCTCTAAGTGTAACTCAGGGCCCGTTGGACTCACTGAGAGTGGGTATCGATTTTGGAGACAATGTCGTTGGAATTATAGAAGTCACGACAATAAAGTTGTAAGACGAAAATTTAGGATTTGTGATAAGGATTAGTGATATGGATTGGGGATAAGGCTTGACGTTTTGACGGGAATGTTTAAAAGTTAGAGCGTCTAGCAATCCGTCACAAACGTTGTAAATGGATATGCTGGATACGATCTCCTGTGTTGTTAAAAAGTGTAGAGACGATAGGTATATTCGATTGTCTAGCTATCAGTCATCAAATCACATAGATAGGCAATCGAATCGCGGACATAATGAGAATGGTATATCACCAGGTATGCAATCCACCTACGGTTAGGTTAGGTTAAGATAGGTTTTGCCGACCACGTTGGTAGCGTAGGTAACTGAAGAACGGAAAATATAGTTAGACCCCCGAGCCCCCCGTATTGGTTGTAAGTGAGTACTGATTTTGGAGACACAGTCGAATTATAAATGCCTCACTTATATAGAAGGAGATTTTGTGATAAGAATTTCTGATAAGGCCTGGTTCTATGGTGGTCTAGTTTCGAAGGCGGGAAAGTTTAAAAGTCCAGTTTCAGTGCCTAGAAATCTCCCATGGCCCATGAAAATCGACAATTCAATGATACCATCCCCCAGCGTATGTCCGGTGCTTTTTTTGTATGTGTAAAAAAATTTAAATTCGAAAACCTACATGTTAGAGTGTCTAGCAAGTCAGTCATCACCCGTCTAAGATGAAAAAAAAATAAGCAATCCGCCTGTGGCGGATAGAGTAGTATGTACGGTCGCATGTCCGGTGCTTTTTCTTATGTAAAATGTGTGAAAGTCGAAAACCGTGTTGGAGAGTCTAGCAAGTCAAAATCGATTACTTAACTTTCAAGTTAGCCACCTAGGTAGGCAATCCGACTTCGTCCGATCACAAACAATATGCTACAGCAAATCAAGTAGGGAATCCACCGGCTGTGGATTGCAGACCCGACGTCGAACGACTATAAGTGAAAACCCTATCACACAACATACGAAATAATTTACGAAAAATACAAACTATCTACAATATAAATACAAACAAATATAATATGTATTTTATTGTATTTATATAATTATGTATAACAATGAACATTTTGGGAAATGTGCAATGATAATTACTAATAAAATAAATAACATATAGATAGATAATATATTAACCAATAAAATAAATAAAAACATGTAACTGTAGTGTATATATATTTATATGAAAAAAAAAACGTGAAAAAATGCAAAAACCTGCACGAAATCAAAACGACTAATCCACCTAACAGCGTATAGAGTGGTAATGTGCCGTCGCATGTCCAGTGCTTTTTCTTGTGTAAAAAGTGTAATGTCGAATACCGTGTTGAAGTGTCTAGCTAGTCAGTCATCTCACGTCAAAATCGATTAACTTTCAAGTTAGCCACCTAGGTAGGCAATCCGACTTCGTATACTTCCAGACAATGTGCAACAGTAAATCAGGTATGCAATCCACCAGCTGTGGATTGCAGACCCAACTGCGAACGGCTATAAGTGAAAACACTATCCCACAACGGCTGAGACAGGATTGATCATAAAACATCTTTTTA
The DNA here is from genome assembly GCF_005508785.2 of Acyrthosiphon pisum. Classification (NCBI taxonomy): domain Eukaryota; kingdom Metazoa; phylum Arthropoda; class Insecta; order Hemiptera; family Aphididae; genus Acyrthosiphon; species Acyrthosiphon pisum. Next base: position 45,724,975 of record NC_042493.1, read on the forward strand.
GCGATACGATTGAGCCAAATTGTCGGTGTATCAAAGGAAATCGGAACACAAAAGAAAACCTACACGATTGAGCATAAAAAACTCTGCAACGTTGCCATTTTCCATTTTAAGCTATATTATAATATTATACAAAAATATTTATTTAAATAAACATAATAATTCAAAATATAACATATCAAATATTCTTTCATAGTCTATGAAATATTCACATTTCATAAATCTGTTATATAGGTAATAATAATAATAATAATAGTTATGAAAATAATAAAATCAAAACATGTTATGAATTAAAAACTGCATGGCTTATAAGTCAAGAATACTACGGGTTAGAGGTTGATCGAACACTGATATTATTTTTATAATAATTTTGGATTGTTTCTTAATTTATTATCTTATATTTTCTCCCAATTTTAAATGTTTAAAACGTCGGAACTTTATTGCTCCGTAACTAATTTATTATCGATAACATTGTCGATAAAGCTGGGATCAGCTCACGGCTCGCTTCTGATATCGAAATAATACGTGAAAATAATAAATTACAAAATTTCGGCCACGTGAATGTGGAAACATCGCATAAAATCTTCTATGCTCAATTATTTTATGCTTAATTGTGCTTTACCGTACTCAACATACGAAATAATTTACGAAAAATACAAACTATATTATAATATACAAACAATTATAATATAATATAATATAACAATGGACATTTTAAGGAATTTGCAATTATAATTCCTAATAAAATTAATAAGATATACAATATAGATATACAATATATTAACCTAACCCGGAGTGTATATATAAATATAAAAAAAAACGTGAAAAAATCGAAAAAAAAATGCAAAAAATTTCGAGATTACGGGCGGCCGGCCATGCTATTCATGCAATGCACGGAGTAGTCGCCGCCTGGAAGAGCATTCAACGGTTTCGAACTCAAACCTACCTAACTACCTACGTTTGGGGAACCTACGTCTAACCTACTACGCCACGATTTGTGTTGCTGTTTACGGTCAAAACTTCATTACTTAAGCTGTGACGCTGTGTATCAACGGAGTGACGTAAACCAATATATTCGATATACATTGATGTAATCGTATATAATTTGACGTATCTTTGAATAATACATTTATTTAAATCAAACCGCAAAATTGGGTTTACGTTAAGCAATATACCAACGTTATTAAGGACCAAACAATAATGCAATATTTATTGAATCAAAAACAAAATTGTGCACTTGTGCGTTGGAACGAAGACTGACCTACATTTCGTGAACGCGAATTTTAAAGTGTACAAACCGAATTTGGGTACAAACCACATATCCACGGGTTTTAAAAGAAATAAACTTAACAAATAGAGCACAGGCGGAGATTGAAAAGACGAAACGAATCGAGAAAAACAAAAAAAGCAATAATAACGACTGACGCTGGCGAAAAAAGCATTTGAAAACCAACCGACCGCCGCCGCCGCCGCGAAGGCACGCGATTGGACGCGCCAAGGAATCGACGGGAACTGGTCGGGCGGACTGTAGAAACGGAGCAGTGTTAAATTTGTTAAGCCACGGTTTCACTTGGCTGGCGTTTTCCGTTCCACGGGTGGCTTGCAGACAGCTGATTTCCTTGTCATTTTATATATTAAGATATTAAGATAATGGAGAAAACGTGCTGTCCAATTTTAACTCTTGTCGTCATTTTGCCTCACGTTCCCCTATACTAATGTTGTATATTACTTTAATGAATTATAGTAAGTGTTTGGTCCGGGAACGTACAATAATAGCCCGTGTGCCCGGTCACCTAAATACTTCGCGCGCTGTACTCACACACCGACCGACCTGTGTAAAGGTGTGTATATGTGTATAGCGACTCAAAGGAAGTGGGCGGGGTCGCCGAGCAAGACCAAGGAGTGATAGTGTGTGGTGAGTGTGTAAGTGTGTAATTGTGTGAGTGTGTGCTTAAGATAACTAATAATAAAATGGTAACACGTTTCAGGTGGAAATTAGTTGCTGTATAATACACAAGACCAATAATAATAAATTTTACAAATATATAAAAATCACAGCAACACAATAGTATGGGCTGGAAATAGAAAATAATAAACAGCAGTCCTTATGGCTGAACAGAATATAATAATTAATAGCAACAACACAAGTGTGTATTTAACAATAATAGTACGTAACAGTAATAATGATAATAATCATTAAAAACTCACAGATTTGTGGAGCGCAGTCTGGCCAGCTGGTCCCTATACTATAATATTATAATAAAAAATGAAGGTTCACACACACAAAATGTAGAAAATATAACAATAATAATAATAATACGCGACACACACTATGTCGGAACATTAATAAAGGCGACGATTAGCGCCGAACGCAATAATACAATAATACACCCGCGACGATCAGCGCACGCGGCCAATAAAACAATAATAGGTAATATACGTAAAGCGCACAGTGCACAGACTAACAAATATGATATAATTTACGTGGCGATTAGCGCCAACATAAAACAATATAAATACTTGGCAATTCGTGCCAACAAATTTAATAAAGGTGGCAATTCGTGCCTTACATACAAACAACGATGGCAATTCGTGCCTTTTAAAAACAATAAACTTCGACGCGCGATGGTCGTGCGCCTTTAGGTGTACGCGAACGTAACCAACGGTTTTAGGGCGGCCGTGTTATAATCCGCGGCCTGGCGATCTGGCGGTGGTCGCTATCGCGTCGATACGCTTAATCTTCATATTATGTAATTGAATATTCCTAATAATTATAAATTATATACAATTATAATTGAACTGGTAGGGCCGGGCGTATATGTGTGCGTGTGTGTAGTGGTCGGCGGTAGTGGTATCGTTGCTATTGTCGCGGCGGCGACAGTAAGTATAATAGTCTAAAGAGATATGTACATTTAATTTGTTTTGTAAAGTCATTGAATTTGATGAGTAAGCTTAAATAATCAATAGGATAATTTAGCCAATGTTTGGTGACGGTGGAAAAGAAAAAGAGCGTAAGCGTCATTTTATAAATTTTACAGGAGAGCCAAAAAACTGTTTTTTTCTGCTTTTTTTAAATTAAACCGCTAAACCGCTTAAAATAATTTCTTATAATTTTCACCAAAACATTTTTTTTAGATAATTATATTCTAAATTAGTTGGACATAATAAATTAAGAATTGTTATTTTTTTTACCTGTAATGTTTACTTTTTTGGTGCTTACGCCTTATGATTGTTATTAACCTAAATTTTGGTGGTTACAACCAGCATAATAATAATAATATTATTATAATTATAATTTAATTTTACCGTGTTTATTTTAAAATGAACAAAACGAAATTTTACTTTAAATTTCAACAACAAATCATAAAAATAAATTAATAAAATAAAAAGAAAAAATATAAAAATGTATAAATGAATATGATTACATAATTTCATATTATTTGGTAAAATATGCAATGAGAAGTCTTAAAATTAATTTAATAAAAAAAATGTCTTTTAATTACAACCAGCATAGTAATATTATTACAATGTTAATTAACCCTGTTTACTTAAAAAAAATAACAAAACGAAATTTTACTTTAAATTTCAACAAAAAATCATAAAAATCAATTAATAAAATTTAAATTTAAAATTTAAAAAACTATAAATGAATATAATTAAATAATTGGATATGCAATGAGAAGTCTTAAAATTAATTTAATAAAAAAAAAAAATGTTCGTTGATTAGGTACAACCAGCATAGTAATATTATAATGTTAATTTACTGTTTAAACTTTAAAGTAAAGTAGTTAGTGTTCCTCCAGAGTTTCTTCATCACTATTGTCTTCGTTGATAATATCTTCTAAATATTCGATCACGAGTTCATTTCTGTTATCCTGGTAGTATTATTCTATCACAGCATAGCTTTGTCAAATCGTTAAATTTTTGTTGCGATATTGATAATTTTGTAGTATACGCTTTTGTAGGGGCAAACGTGGAAATTGTATTCCGTAGTATCCTTGGTTGTTCATCTGCACAATAACTATAAAAAAACTGAATAGAAACGTCACCATCTGTTTCCTTTTTAAAAATGAAGTACTTAATTTTTGAAATTTTAACAGTTACATTTGTTGTTTCTTTGAGAATCTTTGGAAATGCTTTACCTGCACAATCTTTCCAATCTAAAAAGTCTTCTGTCAAATTTTTTTCAACTTCAATAGGTCTTGGATTTATTCTTGCATTTCGTATAATAGTGGGCCACTAACTTGGACCCCAAACACTTTTATTTTTAACAAAGCGTTCAATAGTTGCATGTATTGAATCGACAGGCATGTATGTATGCCCGGGCAGAGTCAAACTGGCCCGGACCGCTAGTCCGCAATTGCGGACGGGGCCCCGGCTTCTTTATGGTAATTAAAGGCCCCTGATTTTGTACCTATTATTATTATTTTTTTTTGTTTAGAGTAAATAGAAATACGAAATAAACATTTTTTTTTTTTCAAATTAGAAAACGTATTTTTGTTTACAATCTTGAGAAGTTCTCAATAATTATTAAAATAATGACATTGTCATTCCACGAATTTAATAGCTGTCTATATACAAATATGTATCATTGATTATAAATAGTGTAAAATTGTTGAGGTCCATTTCCCTGGCACTCCCACCTTTGAATTTCGGAACCAAACACGGGGCTTTCGATTGTTCTTCGTTTGTTCTTGTTTGTTCCATCATGGTTCCCGACTTATAGCCGATTAACCGTGGGGGTGCCAGGGAAATTCCCCTAGGTAGTTTAATTTAAACCCCCTCATTTTGTGTGTAAACGGTAATCGAGAACACACAATATCTTTGCGTAGAGACCTACTATTTGAATTCTGTTTTTTTGGCAGTTGTTATGACATAAAAATACACATGGTCTTTGAATTTTTTTACTTAACTAGTCACGCGCATGCGCATGTCAACTTTTTTTTTAAAATGGAAACCCCCTGCTTTAACCACTAATTATTTTTTGCCTATTTTTTTAATGAATTTTGGTAGTTGAATCAACTTTCTAAGTCCAAAATTGACTAAGTTACAGCAATTCAAAAAAAAAAAAAAATTAGAAAAAATGCGCTCGATTTTCAGCCTTTTGATTGTAACTCTGAAAATAATTATTTTAGGACTGTTAAAGATTGACATTTTTATAACTATTTATTACGGTGATATTCATACGTTATTTTAACTTCAATTACTGAATAATTTTCTCTTTAATTTGTGTAATAAATCATAACTTATTATAGCAGAAAAAACGTAAATTAGTATGTTGTTTATTTCTTTACATTTAATGGTTCTAATTCTAATTAATCTGTTAGAACGTATTAATTATTAATAACAAATTAAATTCTTATTTAAGTTACCAATTTATTTAGTTAATAAAAATCTAAAAATCAAAAAAAAATCTGACGAATAAATTGTTCAAACTGTTCTCCGCCGTGAACAAAACATGATTCAGCGCGGCGCATAAATTCTTTATTTGTTGCAGCAGTAATTTGTTCATCAGTCAGTTGATTGCATGCTGCTGTTATCTTATCTTTTAAATTTTGAAGATTTATACGAGGCATACACTATTGATCGGCATACACTATTGTTTTCAAGTGTCCCCATAAAAAAAATCTAGTGGTTTAAGGTCAGGTGATCGTGATGGCCACTCAATGGGTCCGTAAGTTCCTAGCCATCGATTTTGAATTGTGCATTTAAATAGCCGCGAACTATGTGAGCATTGTGAGCTGGAGCACCATCGTGTTGAAAAAATAATATTACCTCTTAGAACTAAAGGATATCATCAGCATCATTGGCATTCATTTAGTAAAGAATTATAATATGTCTACCATTGAGTGTTCCCATCATAAAAAAATGGACCAAGCAATTTACCACCAATTAAACTACACCAAACAGTTTGATTGTTGGTTTCAAATGTCCAATGTGAATTTGATCGTCCCAGTAACGGTTATTCTGCTTATTAATTACACCATTATTAGTAAACTTGGATTCATCTGTCCATATTGAGTTTAAAATTAATGGATTAATAGATTTTCGTCTAAACTGGTCATCAACCACGCAACAAAAGCTAGTCTACGAGGTGCATCAACCTGACGCAAAAGCTGAACTAAATCTGGTCGATATGGATGCATTTTATATTTTTTTAATATCTTACAAACTGTGGTATGAGATATTCCAAGCTCTCTACCAACGTGCCGTGTTGAACTTCTGGTATTTGCTCGAACATAGGCTAATAGGTTTTCCTCGATATCTTCACCTAAAACACCACCTCGTCTTTGTTGTAAATTATTTACCCTTTTAGAAAATGATCCATAGGTTCTTAGATTCCTTTCTAAGTTATAAAAACAACTATGGACAGGATGTTCTCTATCTGAAGTAAATAAAAATAACGAAACTAACTTAGAAGATTATCTAAAGTAAAATAAAGACAATTATACCTGGGTAACGTTGTGCATATGTTTGTGCCGCAAGACGAGCTTTTTTTTGACATTCCCAATAAATAAACAACATATCAACTTTATCTGAATGAGGCATATTTGTCACGGAGTACCTAACGCACGGTTTGAACGATGAAAAATATCGAAATGTTCAGTTATTTCATTTATCTCATCGTATTTAATTTTATATCAAATTGTCATACAGATAAAAGTTTAATTTAAGGTAAACCCAGTGGCGCCGAACTCAATTTAAAATGGGGTGGCAAACTAGTAAAAATTTACCAAACACCCACCCACCCACCCACCTACCCAGAACCGTTAAATTATTAGGCCATACCACAGAATAGATTAAATACCTCAACGTTATCTTCAGACATCAGTCTTGTAAAATAATTTAGTTTTTGTCAATTATTCATAAATACTAGTCTACAGTAGTGAACATTAAGTACACAATTTATTTTTGGTTTTAGATAGGTATGTTTTTTTTTCAGTATCACAAAATACATTTTTTGTGATCAAAAAAATATAAATACCTATGAAAATGTTTGTATTTATTCTCAATTACTTTTTCTAAAAAGTGTCACAACTCTTGTATGGATATTAGGGTGGCCCTTATTTTTGAACTCGCAAATTTTTAATTTCTCACCCCCTCATTTTGTTCATAGCTATAAAAAAGTAATTTTTGTTAAATTTGATCATGATTGTTCACCCCCTTCACGTGCCCCAAAGGGGCTCAAAAATGCAAAATAGGGGTTTTTTGTCGTTTTTTGAGTTTTATCAAATAAATATTGCACTTATCGATAAAATTTATATTACTTAATTATAGATATTTATATTTTTA
>NC_042493.1:45732314-45733174 GCF_005508785.2 Acyrthosiphon pisum
CACTTATCGATAAAATTTATATTACTTAAATTATAGATACTTATATTTTAATAATAAACATATTTATACAATGTCTATAAATTTATATTTCCAAGAAAAATGATAAAACGAAACGTTAGATTATATATTGGAATCGACAAATTGCAGATATTTTACATTTAAGATTAGATAATTTTGTCGATAATGATATTATATTGTGACAGTAGAGGCAAGGCATTCAAGTATTTGGCAGTTTGACACAAACCATTGACATTAATTGTTTACATACCTATGTATTAAACACAATTTTAATTTTTTGCATAAGAAATTATTACTCAAAGTTTACAAATACCATTCGTTTAGATACTTATTTTTTTAAATTTATTATTATGGCGTCGTCATCAAAAATAAATCTTCGTGATTCCAATAAGATATTTTTAGTTGGACATATTTCGAATCAAATTATAGGTAGTAAGTTACCTTCAATAAAACAGGTGTTAAGTGTTCTCTTTTTTAACATGCGTAAAGTAAATTTAAATTTACGCGACAGTGCTAAATTAGTGATCCGCGAAGTTATTATATTTTGGGAAAAAGCACGTATTCCCGTTAGAGAAGAATATCACTTGTTGAAAAAAGTTGAGTCGTTATATAATGAGTGGAGAAATTTACAAAAACATTCGACTAGAAAATCAGCCAAAGATCCAAAAAATGAAGAAATTTTCGTTAATAAGTTGAATGATATTTTTGATATCGCTCATGCACGTGCCTTGGACATAATGAAAATAGAATGTGATAAACAATTTTTAATTGCTCAAAGGACTAAAGGAAGACCCGGTTGTTTGTTGGGAATAGATAGAAAAAACCAAAAACTTGAAGAATGT
>NC_042493.1:45733224-45734351 GCF_005508785.2 Acyrthosiphon pisum
CTTGGAAAGGTTTTAAAAATGTATCATTTATATTTATAATTTACTAGTCGTGCGCAGAGTTGGTAGTACCAATGTTGCCGTAAATCAATAAAATTTATTTTACTTCTCTATCCCAGACAAGTGGTTTGGATTATGTTTTGAGAACATTGTTTACAATCACTAGTAGTTGTGAAATGATTACCACAGATACTATAACTGATAGAAATGGGGATAATCATTTAATTCGAAGATTTTTAGCCATTATTACCTTCTATTTCATTGATTTTTTGGAAATCTATGTTTGTGAACAAATTAGCAAATTAGACTGACTCCGTATTATTAACAAATATAATCACTACAACTAGAAAATAATACTTACAAATGAAAATGTACGTAATATGGCGAGGCGATACTTTGCATGTTTTACTAAAAACAATACACTTATAAATGGTGATTTTATATTAAAATGTATGAATAGAACTCTGTAAGACTGTTCTGTAGTCCGTATTTTTTGTTCAAATTTCAAATAATTGCGGTTCACGAGTGATTCAAATTTAAAGTCGGCAAACAAAAAAATAATAACATTATTATGTTGTACTAGCTCTAAGTGTAACTCAGGGCCCGTTGGACTCACTGAGAGTGGGTATCGATTTTGGAGACAATGTCGTTGGAATTATAGAAGTCACGACAATAAAGTTGTAAGACGAAAATTTAGGATTTGTGATAAGGATTAGTGATATGGATTGGGGACAAGGCTTGACGTTTTGACGGGAATGTTTAAAAGTTAGAGCGTCTAGCAATCCGTCACAAACGTTGTAAATGGATATGCTGGATACGATCTCCTGTGTTGTTAAAAAGTGTAGAGACGATAGGTATATTCGATTGTCTAGCTATCAGTCATCAAATCACATAGATAGGCAATCGAATCGCGGACATAATGAGAATGGTATATCACCAGGTATGCAATCCACCTACGGTTAGGTTAGGTTAAGATAGGTTTTGCCGACCACGTTGGTAGCGTAGGTAACTGAAGAACGGAAAATATAGTTAGACCCCCGAGCCCCCCGTATTGGTTGTAAGTGAGTACTGATTTTGGAGACACAGTCGAATTATAAATGCCTCACTTATATAGAAGAGATTTTGTGATA
>NC_042493.1:45741114-45744638 GCF_005508785.2 Acyrthosiphon pisum
AAGTCCAAAAATCGACTTAGAAATTTGTATTTTAACAATAATAAGAACTATAAATTTCACAGTGTCATATTATTTATTACTACTCATAAACAGCTACTTCCGTTAAGGGAAACTCAATTAAAAAAAAGAAAAGAAAACAATTTGGTTACATATGGTATACATTTAAAATTTGAAAAAATTGCAAAAGCTGATTCATGTTTTTGGACTTGGTGTGTTTTGCATGAACGGGGACGATATTATAGTTTCCAGACTTGGGTAGTATTCCGAATAATTTTTAAATACTTTTTTTTTAAAGTATTCAATATGGTATTTTGAATACTTTTTACAGGTATTCTGAGTACAGTATTCGGAATACTTTTTTAACATCCAATATTAATTTTAATATAATATTTTATAACTAATAGATTATAGATAGCCAGATAGGTGTTTATTATCAAGATTATAATAATGTTCATTTATAAACAAAGAATTGAAAAAGTAATATTTTTTCTATTGAAATCTAAATTTACTAAAAAAAAGTATTCGAAAAATATTTGGAATACTTTTTGTGAAGTATTCCAAATACTTAGGAATATTATTATCATTAAGTATTCGAATACATATTCTGAATACTATTTTTTTAAGTATTCAGAATATATATTTGAAATACTTTATTATATATATATTTTACCCAAGTCTGATAGTTTCAACTTTTCAAATTTGTGGTATCAATGACTGAATAAGCTAGACACATTAAATTTTATAGATTACCTACAATTATCAAATCAATGGTAACATTTTTTCTTAAAAAAATGTATTTGCCAACTAAAAAAAACATAACAATTAATTAAAATTAATGCTATTAGATTACCTAAGTTTTAACTAACTATCTACGCATAAATAATTTTCACATTCCCTACCTATATGAAAGAAAACATGTCAAACAATACTTTATCACTAATAGGGTATAGTGAAACAAAAATTTTAAAAACGAAAAATATTTTGCCCTGCCCTTGACAAATTCCTGCGGACGCCCTTGGACATGGTACTAATTAAATTCATGTACAGTGATGTTAAATTTCAGTAATTTAATAGTTAGGTACTATAAAACCAAACATAAACTGTACATTTACGTTATAGGAACTAAAAAGAACTATAAAATGATATAATATAATGAAATTATGTATGTAACTATATAGTTAGGTACATATATAATACTAAAATTTATATTTTTTCAAATATTTTGATGGGTAGAAATTTCTATTTTAGAAATTTTAAAATTTAAATTTCCAAACAACATAATATATTCGAAATACTTACCTTGTTCCACTTTTTGTGCCATTATTTTCATATCTATGCCCAAGGTGTTTCATTGTGAACTTTCTTCAATATTTTTTTCGATTAGAAATTTAGAAAATTATGAAAAAAAAGTTTGTTTTAACTGATGATCTGACTCGTAAGGATGTCGAAAATCGAATAAGCGATAAACATACCAGCTATCAAAACACCACTATATTATGGTTTTCTGATATTTCCTATTATATCTTCTCAAAAATCGTTTAGGTATATTATGTGGGTATTATAAACGAGTACCTTATCGAGTGATTACCCGCGGTGTGTCGTGTGTGTCGTCCAAGTCCAATTAACAGTTTTGGGAATACACCATTTTAAAATCAGGAATTTTAAACTTTATAGTAGTTGTAATAACGGAAATGAGTGTTCCAGGTATTCCGTGATGGAATTTCGTACAGTTTTATTACAATAGGTATATTATATTTATAAATTATAATATTCAAAGGTAACTAATTTACATTTATATGCTAGCTAATTACGTACCTACATATTATTTAAAAAACAATATCACCAAGATTTATTGAAATCTATAAAAGTACAAATGTACAATAATATAACTTATATAATATCTAAATTAGTTTAGTAGTAATTAATATTTATTAGGTATAGGTGTAAGTTATTTATTTATATAAATTATTAAATTAATTTTTTTCATTGTGTAGCCTACCTACTGAAAATGCATAAATAAAGTAATTCACAAGCGATGTAATTAATTATTAAGTTCTATATAATATTATAATATAATATTTTCCTACTATAGACCTATTATAGCAGGTAAAAAATTTAAAAAAATTGTTAGTTCTTAGAGTGTGGAAAAAATGCTATACCCAACATTCAAGTTCTTACATGGTGAAAAAGTTGAGTATGTTAATACTCTGTTAATACTCATACACAGTGCAAAAAATGATATATCTATGTAACCTAACCTGAAAAAAATTACACATGTTAATTTTGAATTCGATGAAATCATTTCATATTTTCATCAAAAGGTACGAAAAACGAAATTTGAGCGAAAGCTTGTCAGCCTATATTACTAAGTAGGAACCTCATAGGCGTAGCTGGGAGGGGAGGCTTGGGGGCTTAGCCTCCAGAATTATTAGTATTTCATGTAGTTTATAGTGTTTTTTTTTTTATTACTATTAACTGTTTTTGCAGCTCCCCCCAATATATTTGATCACCCTACGCCTATGAGGTACCTATTAAAATATATATTTTATCATATTAATTTATTTTACTATTAGTAAAACAGTACGGGATAGTCGAATTGCACTTATTACCTAAAAAGAAATAGTTGAATTGCACTTGAGTTAAAAACGGGTAGTGGTCGAACTGCACTCGTTCACAAAAAGGAGTTAGAATTTCAGGTCATTATGGACGTTCACTTTTATTATTATAATAATATTTGACGATTTAAAAAAAGAATAAAAAAATATATGTATATTATTACTACAAAAATCAAAATAATTTAGGTAGGTATATAATAATGACAATAATAATATTTGATAATTTAATATTATATTAACATATAATGGACAATGGTATGTATATAACAATCATTTTTAACTTTTAATATTTTTAACAATCATTGTCAGTCCTAAGCCTGTAAGTGGGAAGGGAAATGAGTGTATTATAAACGTTTAACCACTTCAAATGCATGATATTTTCGTCGGACCACCTTTTTTGAGCCCAAATGCAGTTCGACTAAAATAAGTGCAATTCGGCCATATCAAAATAGTATAATATAGGTTGAATTAATTTCAATCAGGGATCGAAACCGGTTTTCTCATTTCTGAACACCGGAACTGGAACCGGAACCAAAAGCTTTGAAACACCGGTTAAAAAACCGTAACCGAAACCTAAGACATTAAAAAACCGTTTTCAAAACCCAAACCGAAACCATAGAATTAAAAAACCGCTCTTGTACTGTTCTTGAAAAACGGATTAAAATTTAAAACTAATGTCGGTTTCTTTGAATTCCATAAAGTTAATTATATTATTTGTAATTCTACTATTTTTATACGAAGAAATTATTATGTTTGGATTTATTGATAAAAATCCCGATGCAGTTACTGAGTATTACGAAATATTAATATAATATATATTATTACTAAACTTATGATTGAAAATTGAAAATACAAATAATATAGTATGATGATATATTGTAATATACAATTAAATATTAATGTAATCGA
>NC_042493.1:45744962-45750367 GCF_005508785.2 Acyrthosiphon pisum
GTTTTCCTCGTGGAAACAGTATCAACTTTAATGACAATTTTAATTGTGGCTTTACAGCTTGTGTTTTTTGATCGACCTCTTTTGTTGTTTTCTCTATCAACTTTGTGGTAAGAGCTGTGATGACACACATATTGTTTTCTAAGATACATAATAATAATAACATAAAACATACAGTTAGGAAATCATTTTTATACTTGCAACTGATTTCAATTTAAAAAAAGTTAATAAGGTGACTAACCTGCATTGAATGTATTTACCATAAGGGACAGATGTCCTAACATTCCACTTAGTACAAGTTTTAAAAGAAAATTCTTCTATCCAATTGGCCATACTCAATAAATCATTTACATTTGACCGTATTGTTGTAATATCATCGTTAATTACAGTTATAATGTTTTTAAATGATGAAGGGAGATTATCAGAAGTTAATTTAAGAATCATAATTTAATTTTAAGAAATGTAGGATTAAAATAAAAAAATGAACCAGGACTCATAGACTAAAAACACTTAAATACTCTATTGTGTAACGAAATATATTTTTTAATTACATATCATTTAATATAATTATCATGTTATCATATAATAAGCATAATTTGTTCTAAAAATACCTACCCATTCTAAATAATATTACACTAAACTATTATAATAACAATAATAATTTATTCAACAAAAACAAAATAGCATACATACTTATTCAAATAGTAGTAGTTTAATAGTACCTACCTAATATGAATAAAATTTTTTTGTATTTTATCTTGCTTAGGTTTATCAATTGGGGGTTTAAAATAAATATGTCTACTACATGGTTATGAAATAAATGTTTAAAAAAAAAAGTTTAAGATTTAAATATCTTTTGTCTAGGACAAATTAGAATGGGTATGTTAAAATGTGTTTCTTACAGTTATTACTTTTTTTAGTTTCAAAATATGTGCACTAACAAAGACACCATTGTCTATTTCCAGAATGTAGCTATACGTACCAAACTTAATATACGATATAATATTTTAATATTTTAAAAAAATGTTATGTTAGAACTTGTATTAAATATGTGTACCTACACAAAATTAATGCATAAATACATTAAATAATGAACGTTATATTATATAAGACTATTGTAATAAATCAATATAATGTCAGTTGATAAAGTATAGCAAAAATAAATACCTATAAGTATTTAAGTTGCCTGCTTAAAATAAGGTTAGGTACCTTGGCCCTTACAAAGGTAAAAAACATTATATCATATAATAATAGAAATAATAATTCATAACGTATATGCATATTATTATCATCATTAATCATTATAATATAATATTATATACTATTTGTTATAATAATTAATAATTTAAATTTTCCCACCAAATGTGTAAACCAATCAGAAGGCAGGATTTAATCATGGGTTTTATTTCGTGTGCAGAATGGTAATATGCCACCCGGTATAGTAATAGAATAGTGTATGAAGCTGGTGAAAAAGATAGATTCTAGGAAATGGCGCTACAATCACTCGTTGACTTTCCGTAAAGCCCCGTTCACACGATCAAATAATTTGTCAAATATTTTACGTTTGTCAAACTCCAAATATTTTAGAACCCAACGGGGCTTAACAGATGTGGATCTTTTTAATATTGGGAAGACAGATTAACACTGGGAGCGCTGTCGACGCGTTTCGTACTGATGGTTAGGCGGGTTCCCCCGTCCGTGGGGTCGGGACTCGTGTCGGAAGATTGTAGGTATTTTCCCGACATTTCGCATAAATTTTGCTTGAATCAAGTGAATGTATTTGATAATATTAGTATAAATTATATTTACCAGTGTGTACAGTCAACTATAAAAGCGTATACAGTTTCGATAACAAAATTAATTTATTATAAAAAGTAGAATAACCAATATAAAACTATATTTGAACATCCCGAATCGGAAGGTACAAATTGTTTCCACCAGAGCGCGTTTTGTTAATCTGCTTCTCCAATACAGTGCACTATTATTCGTTTCCAGTCCTGTTAATCATAGTCCGTGGTCGAACTTCTGACAGTACAGAATATTCTCGAGGCGGCCTACTCCCCTCTGTTATGTCTAGCGCGAGCTTGTATGCTGTGGCTGCTCGCCGACAGCCGTGCCGCCGTCGTCTGTGCGTCTTTTCCGGGCGGTCGAACCTGACGCACGTCGCGTCCGTTCGCCGCCGCGTGTCTTGCATGTCCCTGTGGACCGCATATACGCCCGACGCGTTTTTTTTGTTGCTTAAGGTACGCGTCCTTAGGTACGTCTAGGTAGTAGCTTTAGTAGCTATAGATTTATTTGCATCAGAAACTATAGCAAAGATATATAATTTTTAATGGATACGTTAAAAATCTCTTGGTATATAGGTAACCTATCATTGAAAATATTTTTAGATAATACCTATAATATGAAACATTTGTTTAAAATATAATATTTCATAATACGTAGCATATTCAAATAAAATTATAAAAATATAATAGTCATGTTTATATTTTTTATATTATAATTATATCAGTACCAAAAATTGAAAATACTTTATTGGACTTGACTAGATTAAAATACTGAAAATAGTGTATCGTTATATCATTATAAAATGCATATAATATTATACGTAGGTACCTAGTATGATAGTTGCATTCTACAACAATTCTTAATAATTTAATATTTTTTGATGAACTTCTAGTGAAACTTAACGATACTTAGATCGTAGAATCACAAGAACATTTATGATTTGATAACTATATAACTATGGATTTAACTCTTAAGTTAAAAGTAATATATAAACATGAATCATTAGCTCTTGAGTTTTCAACGAATGTGCACGTATACTGACCTACTGTACAAATATGAATAACCAATGAGTTGTAAATATTAATAACATTTTGATGTCATTACTTGAAGAGGAGGAAGAAGAAGACAATATGTTAGAATCTTTAATACTGATGAAGAAAAGAAAATCCACAAAACCCGTGTTTTTAATGAGGGAACAGAAAGGATCTTTTGAAAAACTAATTAAAGGGCATTTAGTGAACGATGAAAAATTATTTCGAGAATTTTTTAGATTAAATTTAAAACAGATTAAATTTGTTTTGTCACTGGTGAGAAACGATATCTCTTCTGTGCCATACAATCGAGTACACCTGAAGAAAAATTAGCATTAACGTTGAGGTAATATAGGTTTATACCTAAATACGTAATAAATATTAAATAATTAATTTAATTTATAAATTAATGAAATAACATTTTTTTTTTTTTTAATGGAACAAGGTAATTAAAATGTTAACTATATAAAATATGACATTTAACGAATTGATTTAAAATAGAAATGCTTGATATAAAAAATCGCTTATTATTATTATGTGTAATATTCAGAATATAAAAAAAATTTAATGTATGAAGCCAATATAATTTTACTGTTAACTTATGATTTATAAATTGAAGTAATAGGTAAAGATAATGGTTTTATTGCTTTGTGTAAGAATGATAATAATTTTGCAAATTTTATGACGGAATTGTGTGATTCATTAACAAGCATTGTGTGGAAAAATATTGAATACAAGTAGTATAATAGACATTGCTTTTAAAATAGCCAATTCTATACGTTCACGAAGCTTGCAAAGGCGACTTTTTAAATTACAATTAGAAGAAAAAGATTCTCAGCATGGTGATTTATTACTGCATACGGATGTTAGATGGTTGAGCCGTGGTACATTTCTAGAAAGGTTTCAGTGTTTACTTCCTGAAATAATAGTTTTTAAAATCCAGAGGCGATAATTATGATTGTTTAACAAACAATACATGGCTTCAGAACTTAGCTTTTTTAACAGATATAACGGCTGAGTTGTTGAGTTCTATAAATGGGTTTAAATCAAAATTGATATTACTCAAGTCACAATTAAATGAATCTAATTTGAATAATTTTCCAAACATAAAAGATTTTTTTGAAAAGCAAATATGTACAGTGGCAGTGGAAATATATTGCTCTGAGGTTGAAAAAGTGTACAATGAATTTGAAAGACGATTTAAAGATATTCAAAAATTAGAGCCGATTATTACATTTATGTCTTTTCCTTTCTCCGAAACAAACAATATTGAAAATATTTCTACACAAATAATCAATTTGTTTGATATGAATTCTACAAAATTTAAATCTGAAATTATAAAAATTAAATCAGATATATTCCTTAAAGCTTGAGGTTCTGAAACAAATTTTTGGAATTTACTGAGTGAAGAAAAATATCCGGTTTTGAGGAATGTAGCTTTGCAGTTACATAGTTATTTTGGATCTACATATTTGTGCGAAACAGCATTTTCTCACATGAAAATGATAAAAACAGAATTCCGATCTACGCTCTCTGATGACCATTTAGAACAGTGTCTTCGATTAGTAGTTACCAACTATTCGCCAGATTACGACCAATTGGTCAACGACATGCAATGTCACACTTCAACAATGCCCAGATCAACAAAATAATATGTTAATCAAACTTATCTAATTAGATTTTAGAAATTATTATTTATTATTATATTATTTTTTGTAATAAGTTAATTATACTTATTGTATGTTTATATGCACTTATTTATATTTATATTACTTTTATTAGTTATTTAATAATAAAAAATTTTCTATAAAAGTCGATCCTCAAAGGTGAAGTATATTTTTAGTAGATCGTGACCAAAAAAAGTTTGGCCGCCCCTGTTTTATATAATAGTAAAAATAGGCCATTTCCATAAATCGTATACATTATACAAATTTTCGATTACGATAAATATGGTTTATTGTAGGTACTCAATAATATATTGTAGTCTATAGTAGTATAGTGACTACGTTGACGACTGTTTCCCGTGCAAGTGACCACAGGGCACAGGTGAAATGGCGAAATTCGTTTTTACCGCTGCCGAGGATGAATTATTAATTGAAAATATTCGAATGCATGAGATGCTGTATGATAGTGGTCATTTTAAATGCAGGGAAACCATATTTTAAGAAGAACGCTGGAAAGATATTTCTATAAATGTTTTTAGACCGGGTAAGTATTTTTTTCTTTTATTGACTCGATAACAACTATCTTTTATTATTAAAATGAAATTCAATCACGCGCAGGCAGTCCGATAGTGCGCACGCATTTATACGTCGCTCCCGGATTGTGTCCAGCTCTGAAACTTCTACTGAACAGAAAACTTTGTTTTTCATCTCATTCAACGATATACTGGACACTCATGCCACAAACTTATTAGCTGATCAGCATACGGGATAAATAATTCTCCAAATTAAGTAACATCGTCTTATACTTTATTTATATAAATCAAACTAAATAAATTAAATCCCACTACTACGAAACGTACTTAGTTAAAATACAAACCGACCACAGGCGCCGTCGCGCGCGGTGACCTTTGGACTCCGATACACT
>NC_042493.1:45750975-45753387 GCF_005508785.2 Acyrthosiphon pisum
TAACAACAGCTCTAGAAGAAATAGGTTACACGGTGAGAAATGTCACCAATGTTAAACACCACCAAACCAAAACTTCGTTGCCTATGTTCTTTATTGACATAGACCATAATGGAGAAAGCGATACTGATATCTTCTCTATTACTTCTATTTTGCATACAAAAGTAAAAATAGAAGAGCCCCATAAAAAAAGACAGATACCACAATGTCAAAACTGTCAAAGCTATGGACACACACGCTCATACTGTGCTTACCCACCCATATGTGTCAAATGTGGAGAAAGCCACCCTTCTTCATCGTGCACAAAATCTCCAGATCTACCAGCAAAATGCGGCCTCTGTCAAGGCGCACATCCAGCCAACTACAAGGGATGCACAATATATCAAATAATTTCCCGGAAACACAACAACAACACCTCAAGCAAGAAAGCCCAGCAGCTACCGCCTCCTAACCTCAACATCAACACAAATCCTGAATATCAACAGCAACAACCAGGCTCCGAAAACACACCCAGGTCACGTACGTATGCAAATGTAACTGAGGGTCACCAGTCCCCAAACTCTAACACCTCCACAAACACCAATGAAACATCACTTCTAAAATTCCTTGACGAGTTCAAATCTATAATAAACCCTCTTATCTCTCTCCTTACCACCGTCCTCTCAAATCTCATTAACACCAAAAATGTTAAATAATAACGCAACATCTCACTCTCTCCTCATCCTAAATTGGAACGCAAATGGTCTAGCAAAACACAAAGACGAACTCCTAGCCATACTACAAAATAACAGGATCGACATCGCACTCATATCAGAAACTCATTTCACCAATTCAACACACTTCTACCTACCTGGGTTCCAAGTCTTCAAAACCAACCACCCTGATGGCACCGCACACGCGGGAGCCGCCATCAAAGTGAAATCTTCACTACTATTCTATCCTCTCCCACAATTCCAAACGGATCACATTCAAGCTAGTGGCATACACATAACGCTCAACAACACTCCTCTAAATATATTTGCAGTATATAATCCACCGCGCCACACAATAACCTTAAACCAATTCAACGACTTCTTCCTTACTCTTGGTCATAAATTTATAATAGGTGGTGATCTAAATGCTAAAAATACGCAATGGGGCTGTCGCGTAAACAATCCCCTACTTAAACTCGTAACACAAAACCGTAACTTCAAAGTACACTCTCCTCCCCCATCGCCAACATACTGGCCCACTTCACCCAGGAAAAGGCCAGACATTTTGGACATATTTATATCCAAAATTCCCAATAGTTTCCACAGCCTAACAACTAATCTCAACGACCTCTATTCTGACCATTCAGTCATCCTCCTAACAATTGACACTGCCCCTCTTGCTAAACCAAAATAACCAAGCCTCATCCTAGGCCAAATGGACTGGGCAAAATTCAAATCATTCCTTGATAATCAATGTAACCTCAAAATTAGCTTAATATCTCCAAACGATATCGATGAAGCCGTACACCTTCTAACCAAGTCTATACAAGAAGCTGCTTGGTCCTCCTCCTCCGCAATGCCAACTACAAACACCTCCATAACTTTACATTTTTAACTAGTAAATTACCTACTTTTGATCAATAGACAATAACATAATTGAAGTGTTCAACACAAATATAATACATCAGCAAATATTAGTTGCATGCAATACTAATAATTATAAATACAGTACTCACAAAGTATAATATAAGCATACAAAATCAGTTATAGATAGTGAAATAAGTAGTTTTCAAAAAATGAAAATAATAATTATAATAATGTATTGCGAATACATGAATAACTTATCTTTACTTTTCCCATGACGTTGATCAATCTATAAATATAGCACAAACATAGAACAGATTTCAATATAATAATACCGATGTATTTCAAATACATGAATAACTTATCTTCTATAACTTAACTAATCTGTAAATATAAAACAAACAAAGAACACATAAAAATAAAAACATTTATAAATACAGTAAAGATTAAGACAATAACATAGAGATAACTCATTAGAAACTACTTCAATAACTCACGTAGGAAATCCCAAATGTTAGGGTGGGTACCCATTTGCTTTAGTAAAGTTGAATGGAACGATGCTAAATTATTGTTTGTACGGTGGTCTTCTTCAAAGACACTACATTTTTCTGGTCCAATTTGGTTAATCCAAAAACCAAGGATGTATTTCTCCAAAAAACTATCTACAATGACTTGCAATTCAGGAAATTGTTGGGCATACCGTACTATGAAATTGTATCCATCTAATACACAAATATTTGGACACAGTGGATTGTTTCTTGTGCCAGGCAAGTGAGAAAGAGCTAAAACCTGATAAAAAATGTATTAGACTAAGACATGATAAATTTCAAATATAAATTTTAAAAAATCACCATTCTAA
>NC_042493.1:45754713-45756161 GCF_005508785.2 Acyrthosiphon pisum
CAGGAAAACATGCTAGCTGAGATACAAATCCGTTTCATAACAATAGTAATAATAATATGAAGTTTGATAGTGCATGTTTTTGCATGTTTTGGGTGTAAAGGCATATTTGGCATATAGTCGATTTTTTACAGTCGTTAGTGCATATTATTTCATAAAAATATTTTTTAGACAAATATTTGAAATGTTTCTTGTTTCTTATTTACTTTCCTGTTTACAAAATTATAGTGTTTTGATTTATTTTTATTCAGTGAGCGTGTGACTACCCTAATGTCCTAGTACCTACATACTTATTTAGATTTTATGCGTTTTACGAAATATCGCGGAAACAGTGTAATCGCTACCACTACCATCCTCCACCGTATAAAGTGGCAGCTTCTCACCAACCAGCATTTATAATTTTGTACATTGCTACACTCTACAGTATAGTTTTCTTACACTCGCCGATGAGTTTACTCGTATGAGTTGTAAGCGTTTATTTCCTGTTTTAGTATTTTCATGTGAGGTATAGGTAGGTTACTACTGTACACATTATTCATATTTTATTTTAACAATGCCGAAAGAAAAACAAACAGTTGCGGGCCGTTTGCAAAATTTTGTGGAGGAATTTGAATTTTTTAAATTTATGGATTAATTCTTATTATTTTAAAACTTTTTCATGATTTTTTTACATAATGCATATTTTGAGTGCATAATTTAAAAATGTTAGAGCATATAAATGCATATTTTCGAACTTTTCAGTGCATATTTTAATGCATATTTTGACAATTTTTAGTGCATGAATGCATGCTTATTTATGCATTTTTTTGTGCATGAAGTAACGAGCCCTGCTTATCACTAATGAATACTAATAATAGCTACTAACTTATACAAAATATGTGAACCATTAAAATACAAGATGTAATATTATGTAAGTACCTATAAAATGTATACTACCTCGCACCTTGGTGATATGATCGACTCGTATGCCGTAATGGTAAAATTTGTATACAATGGCATCATTTAAATAATATAATTAAATGATAATATTATTTATTGAGGTAAAAATGGCATCAGTACCGAGCGACTTAAACGTATTTTAGTTAGCCAAAAAAATGTTTCAACTTATTTCAAAATTTTACTATAGGTGGTATAAGTCGTACAACGAGAAAAGTATTTGGTAAAATTATTCCCGATAAAACGCTGAATGACGGATCCCTACTGCCGATAATGCAGTCTTATATTGACCAGGATTCATTTATCTGTGTTTATATTATGTTGAGAGCATATAAACATTGTAGGCAGATATTTAGGTAATTTAAGATTTTTTTCCTGTTATTACAAAGATGTAAGTTAATGAAATGTACTTTATTAATTTAAAATTCTTATATATTTATATAAGATTCTGTAAAAACGAACATACCTATATATTTTTAGTATATGACTCGAACATAGTTGACTACGATGGATGT
>NC_042493.1:45756527-45758710 GCF_005508785.2 Acyrthosiphon pisum
CAGGAAAGCATAATATGGTTAATGATTATTAGCTAGGCAGGAAAGTTATAGAAAGTAAAATAGCTAAACACACTTAACATTTTAAAATATACATTAATTTTAAAGATCTGCTTTAGATTATAATTTATAAATGAGGCAGTTTAAACAAAAATATTTTATAATAAGCTCAAATATTAAGAGGACACTACACCCGCATGTGGTGCTTCCGTCTTACAAAATATGTATAGGTACAACACAAAAAAAACTGTTCTGCGTGGGATAGAACCACACAGGCTGTAGTAAAAGTAAAGACTTAAAATTGAGAGACAATATAGTTCAGAACATTATATGTGAAATATCATTATTTTTTTTTATATGCCTTATACGAAAAAAAGTTCTTATTATTTAAAAATCCATTATTTTTTGTTTTTTTTTTCAAACTTTAATAACTTTTTCTGTAATTCCGATATCGAAAAAATAAAATAAAAATGATATTTCACAGGAAAAGTTCTCTTTTTTATGTGGTGACAATTTAAAAATGTAAAAGTCAACAATGAAAAAAAGTATTCAAAGCTCAATATTAAAACTGAGTTATTTACCACAGTCACAGTGAACAAAATATTTAATTTATTTTATAAAAATGAAGTGCCAACAGATTTATACGGCGGTGCGGCACGCTGTAGCACTGCTTGGCGGTAAAATGATTTTATCTATCATTCTATCTATAACCTAAAACAATAACCGTAACCAGCAAGTTGTCTACAGCAATTGTGGTTATAACCAAGAAAATATTCTTTTAATATCTATGGCTATAATCAACTTCAAATTTGTTTTGAACATAATATTGTTATTTAAATTCGATATTTTGTACTGATAATCAAAAAACAATATAATTGACAAGATATTAAAAAAAAAAATACCTTTTTTGTATCATTTATTAAGTTTGAAGTTATAGTTATGACTTATGAATTTCATATTCATTATATCATGCGGCGCTATAATTCAAGTAAAAAAATCCCTAAGGGGGGTAATCGCCACGTCGCCCCCCTTCTCAAACCCGCCACTGAATTTTGGCCTATAATACGATGATAGTAATATTATAGAACTTTATATTGCAAAAAGTAAATATATAGGTGAATGCATAATTAACAATGTGAATTTTTTCGATAATACGAGATAATTTAGACAGTCATTCACTCATACCGAATGTTAGAATAACGAATGTATCGGATTCTCTTGTATAGAATACAGTCTAATACGACGATTCTGTATGATCCTTATTATATAGACTGATTTTTGAAAGGCTGGGCAAGTTAATGATTTTTTTTTTTTAATTCAGTTAAGGTAATATGCACCAATAACAAAAAGTTGAAATTTAAAAGTTAATTTAACTATACTGCCCTCCTAGTGGAACAAGTAGTATCTCTAATTATTGAATTTTTGGGAAAATGAGTTCTTCGATTTCTTTGTTTTTCACCATAAAATCATTATTTTTACTCACTTTTTTTATAAATTAATTATTAGTGATAGGCATCCTTAATTTTTTGAATATTTTTTTTTGTACTTAGATCATTATTTTGTTTTTTTTCATTCTTAAGGAGATACTGCATTTTTATCTAGTATTATCGTGTATTAAAAGAAAAATAAACTTTTAAAATGCAGTATCTCCATAAGGAAACTTTTTATTATAGATGGTACACATTCATATGAATTAAAATTTAAAACTATTTCCTGAATTAGTGTACAATGCACATTCCACCTATTGAAATATCACACTAATAAATAAAATAAAGTTAATTGCATTTGTATGTTTATCTTAGTAAATTTAATTATTCAAATTAAAAAAAAATGCATATAAAAGTTTGTGTTTACTGATAAAATATGATAGTAACAGTTAATGCAAATATTAAAATAATGATAACCACATAATAATTGAAGTTAGTACCAAGGTTAGGTCTGTCTATCTGACAAATCTCAATAAATGCTTTTGACCAAAACATCTGGTAAATGGCGTGTATGACAGTCATACAACTGTCTAGACACGAGCATTCACTGATTAAAAAATAAAGTGGACATACTGCAAATCCGTTTTAGATAAGATTACTAGGTAAATATGTAGTATTTACATTGAGAAATTATTATACTAGTAAAATAAGCAGTATCTCCATTGGATATACTGCTTTATTCTCTAGGAAATGCTATAT
>NC_042493.1:45761295-45762012 GCF_005508785.2 Acyrthosiphon pisum
CCCCCCAAAAAAAAAAGTCCATAGCCCCCACAAACATTTCCTACATTTTGTTTTAAACTTATTCAATAAAATCAAAGTGAGGCCCTATTAGCCCTATTAGCCCCCCCCCAAAAATGTCCATAGCCCCCACAAACATTTCCTACATTTTGTTTTAAACTTATTCAATATAATCAAAGTGAGGCCCTATTAGCCCTATTAGCCCACCCCCCAAATCTCAAACGCTATTTGCGCCTATGGTACCCACCAAATATTAAATATTGACTACGAGGCAAACAGAATTATTAATAAAATAAAAATTCATATTTACGAAAAATCATACAAAAATGATAATAAACAAACAATTTAATTTTTATAATACCTACCTATAGCAACTTAACACGAGTTTAAATGTCTTACTTTATCTCCTATATATATATAAGAATCTAACTTTATTTTGGAGACGAAGGAAACCGGTTTGTTTATTTATTATTATTACTATTATTATTATTAATTATTTATTTATTTTTTTGCACTTGCATTTTTCCATTTGAAATATATATTATTCATTGAACAAATAATTCATTGTTACATTTTTTTCTACCTTATCTCTATTCTATAATAAAAATAATAAAATTTACCACTCCAGTGGTTGAATTCAAAATGTAGGATACCTATATAATTTTCAGAAATTAGCAACAACAATAACTACAATATGTAATTATATTATATTATTTGTAT
>NC_042493.1:45762062-45763571 GCF_005508785.2 Acyrthosiphon pisum
TACAAAGAATAAAATATTTCATGATATTAAAAGAAATTTTTTTAACATTTTCAAAAATTAAAATTAATAAGAAACTTTTTTAAAATGTTATCAAAAAATGTAAAAATACGATTTGACAAAATAATGTAATTTACGAAATATTCTTTTTTATTTATACTTTACATAATTCATAGGTACTTAGAAAATAATTTTATAATTTATTTTAATCCATACATTAACATATGGGTCTTTATATACGTGTTTTTTGGATTACGACATGTGGCTACTTTTTTTTGAAGATCGTTGTGCACTTCCCACTGGCCTCCTATACGTCGGGTATACGATACATAATGTCCAGGTACATAAGATATTGCTCCATATAATATATAACTGCAACATATAATTAATACAATTTTCAATTTCAATTATCTAATTATGTAGGTACCAATAAATGGTAAAGTTGATCATTTTTATACTTACGTTATATTATTGACTTCTACTTCTAAAGGGAAATCTGTCAACACTGTTATTGCTTCATACATGTCTGTTTCAATGAAAAGATGTTCATTTAGTTTCCTTTTAGAGACAGCATCATGACCACATTCCGAGCACTCAATTAGAATCTCTTTGCAATATTGTTTTAAATCGTTTTGAAGATTTAAGAAACTATTACTAACTTTAACAATTATTGTTGAGGATCCAATTTCTTTCACCACACAGCTGTTATTTGAACATTTTATTATTTGCGTAGATGATGGACTATTTTTCATTAGAACATTAACTATATGAAGTACATTGCATTCATCGTTAATAAGTATAATATCATTAAGTCCTGAAACATTGTTGAATATTGTTTTTAAAATAGAAAGGCGTTTTTTGTAAATAATAGAACTTGGCCCATTTTTAGCCAATTCTTCACAAAATAGCAATAGTTCATTAGAACTTGTTTTCATATATTCTTGATAGTATTTGCTATCAGTATATGCCATAGCAAGAATAATACATACTGAGTCGAATGCACAGGTGTTGGACACTAAATATCTTTTTTTATTTATCTTAATTGGTGTTTTCATATTGCCGTTGATTAATAATGTCTGATGTTTGGACCGCAAACTTTTATTTAATATCCTTTCAATTTCAGGAGTCGAATCCATGTATTTAGTACTCTTTTTTTTCTTTTTGGCCAAACTTAGATTTGTATTAGGATTCTTTCCTTTTCCTCGCCAGTTTTCAATATCATCATTTGAACTTTCAAATGAACTTGAAGTAGTCTCATTTTCATTTGTTTTAGTATTTAAATCTTTTTCTTTGTAAAAATGTAATTTTAGATCATCATATTCTGTGTCACAAGTATAATCAATATCGTCAAAAAGTGATTTATGACTGCGTTTAAAATGATTATGGTTATCAATAGATTTTTCAATTGTTATTGAATTTTGGGTGTCCTCTTCCTTGTTCTGATTAATTTCGTTTGAATCACCATAAGTCGGTCCATAACCATTATTATTCAAATTGTCTTCATTGTAATTT
>NC_042493.1:45764152-45767199 GCF_005508785.2 Acyrthosiphon pisum
TATGTGAAATATCATTATTTTTTTTTGATATGACCTATACGAAAAAAAGTTCTTATTATTTCAAAATCCTTTATTTTTTGTTTTTTTTTCAAACTTCAATAACTTTTTCTGTAATTCCGATATCGAAAAAATAAAAATGATATTTCACAGGTAAAGATCTCTTTTTTATGTGGTGACAATTTAAAAATGTAAAATTCAACAATGAAAATAAAGTATTCAGCACTCAATATTAAAATTGAGTTATTTACTACAGTCACAGTGAACAAAATATTTAATTTATTTTATAAAAATGAAGTGCCTACAGTTTTATACGGCAGTGCGGCACGCTGTAGCACTGCTTGGCGGTAAAATGATTTTATCTATCATTCTATCTATAACCTAAAACAATAACCGTACCTACTACCTAGCAAGTTGTCTACAGCAATTGTGGTTATAACCAAGAATATATTCTTTTAATATCTATGGCTATAACCAACTTCAAATTTGTTTTGAACATAATATTGTTATTTAAATTCGATATTTTGTACTGATAATCAAAAAACAATATATTTGATAAGATATTAAAAAAAAAAAAAAAATACCTTTTTTGTATCATTTATTAAGTTTGAAGTTATAGTTATGACTTATGAATTTCATATTCATTATATCATGCGCCTATAATTCAAGTAAAAAAATCCCTAAGGGGGGTAATCACCTCCTTCTCAAATCCGCCACTGAATTTTGGCCTATAATACGATGATAGTAATATTATAGAGCTTTATATTGCAAAAAGTAAATATAGCTGGTGAATGCATAATTAACTATGTGAATTGTTTCGATAATACGAGATAATTTAGACAGTCATACACTCATACCGAATGTTAGAATAACTAAATATTATACATTTATACATACATATTATTATATGTACGCACTCGCTTTGAATCGAAAAAATATTGTCGAAGTGCATACTGGTGTGGACATCATGTATCGGATTCTCTTGTATAAAATACAGTCTAATACGACTATTCTGTATGACCCTTATTATATAGACTGTTTTTTGCAAGGCAGGGCAAGTTAATGATTTTTTTTAAATTCAGTTAAGGTAATATGCACCAATAACAAAAAGTTAAAATTTAAAAGTTAAATTAACTATAGGTTAACTCAGTTAACCTATAAACAGTTAATTAATAGTTAATACACACTTTTTATTATGTTGAAAAAAAGTAAATTTGTTTATACAACACTATAGACTACTTAATTTTTACCAACACAAAACTTAATTATAGACCATAGTGTTTATACTTTATTCAGTATTTCCATATTAATTACATTCGAATGGTATACATTTTTTACTTAAAGCAATTCACGGTTAATTTTTTTTGACATGAAAACGAAATAGACTGAAATCAGGGGCGGACTGGGCCACTGTGCTACTGTGCATTTTGTATTACGTAATAATATGCTAGTCTATGTATATATATATTTTTTTTTATATGATATATATGATAAATCGCTGTTTAGTGTGCTATTAGTGGTCGACTTCCTCTGGGGAATACTGTAAAACATATATTCTTAAAATAGTTTATAGTTATTACAATATTGAGTCTATAATAGCCTAGACAGTAGACACTATGATAGTATGAATGCACGATACGAATTTCCTTCTTATTCCCACGATTTTGGTGATGTCGTGTACTCGCATATCTAAGCTGGTGTATGCAATTATTTGTTAATTTTATTCAGTGTAGAATTAAATATTTAAATACTGCTATAATTTAATACATAATAAATTATGGAAAAAAAACCAAAAGGTGGAGCTGAAAAGCTTCGTTTAAAAAAAATGTAAATGCTATTCGTTAATAAATAGTTATTTTACTATTGTACTATTTATTATAGATGCTACAGATGTATTTTAAGTATGAACAGTTAAGTTAAGTATAATTTGTTAGCTTGTTTAGAAGTATATTTTTTTATTTCTATAAACAATGTTTAAATACATATTATTGAACAGTCATTTAAAAACTTTTATAATAAACTATTTTTAGGAACAAAAGAAAAAAAAAATTAATTTTACTATTTATATATATATATTACATTTTAAAGAAAATTAAACTTAAATCACAGTAGTGATACTTATATACAGAATGTAAGTAACACAGTGTAACAGATAGAACTGACTTTTGGAATAACTTTTGTTTAAACGACATTTGAAGCAGATCATTGAAACCCGAACAGTTATGTAATGGTATTACATAATCTATATTAGGTACATGATCTATAGTACCTATTTATAATCAATGGTAATATGTTAATTAAATAAAATATTATAATCTTTGAATATTTTACAAATGTGTGTACAGCATATATGTATATGTATATTATATATATATATATTATAATATACATATATATAATATGTGCATACATATAATATGTGTATAATAAGTATACTTATATATTATATTTTCGTATTAGGTACCTATATGTAAATTATAAATGTAATAATAATATATTATAACAATCGTTCACATTATGTACCTATGCGGAGAAAAAAGAATATTTTACGTGGTCATTAAATTCCGGGGTGTGGCCTAGTACGGAGAAGTGGCATCGACGCATTGTCACGCAGCAAGTAACAGAGAATGCATTTGAATACTTCCTAGCGAGCCTTACAAATAGATTAGAGACGCATCGTCCATCTTTTTATCGGCCGTTTAAGTGGGCGTGTATAAAACACATAGATAGGTAATAAAAGAATAGATAGACCACTCCTGTAATCATATTAAAAGATGGGTCGCGGTCTGGAATAATGGACAGACAATTTTCATACTATACCCTTTAGCACACTCATTCCAGATAAATGTTCACTATCGAACTATAAATTATGGTATACTAAACATATGAATCCATTCTTGTTTTACAAGTAAACTTTTAAGCCATTACACGATTCCATTAACTATATAAAATAAAATAGTACCAATCATTTACTATTTATAGGTATAAAACAGTGAATTCTAAATATCACTCATTGCTGGATTTGCACAACTTACCTATATATGTACAAC
>NC_042493.1:45767580-45770282 GCF_005508785.2 Acyrthosiphon pisum
AAGTGGAGGCCCTATTAGCCCTATTAGCCCCCCCCCCCAAAAAATGTCCCATAGCCCCCACAAACATTTCTACATTTGTTTTAAACTTATTCAATATAATCAAAGTGAGGCCCTATTAGCCCTATTAGCCCACCCCCCAAATCTCAAACGCTATTTGCGCGTATGGTACCCACCAAATATTAAATATTGACTACGAGGCAAACAGAATTATTAATAAAATAAAAATTCATATTTACGAAAAATCATACAAAAATGATAATAAACAAACAATTTAATTTTTATAATACCTACCTATAGCAACTTAACACGAGTTTAAATGTCTTACTTTATCTCCTATATATATATAAGAATCTAACTTTATTTTGGAGACGAAGGAAACCGGTTTGTTTATTTATTATTATTACTATTATTATTATTAATTATTTATTTATTTTTTTGCACTTGCATTTTTCCATTTGAAATATATATTATTCATTGAACAAATAATTCATTGTTACATTTTTTTCTACCTTATCTCTATTCTATAATAAAAATAATAAAATTTACCACTCCAGTGGTTGAATTCAAAATGTAGGATACCTATATAATTTTCAGAAATTAGCAACAACAATAACTACAATATGTAATTATATTATATTATTTGTATAGCCAAAAAATAGTCATATGTTTTTAAATTAAATTATGAAAAAATAATTTCTTCCGGAGGAAGGTCGGGCAGCTATAGGTAGTTATAGATAAATGATTTATCCAACACTGACAATAAAAATAACACATAATTGTTAATTCATAATGTGAACAAAAATTAATACAAATAATAATTATTTGAGAACTGAAGGTTATAGGTTGATGTAATATATATATAAAAACGTAATTCAGCATTCAACTTTAATAAAAATGTATAGGTACCAACTTTTCTTTAAATAATTATTAGAACGCAACACCAAGTTAGAATATTATCTACATAATATAGATGACGAGTCTTTAAAAAATAATCTTAAAAATATATGAACTTTCTTTTTTGTCGACACTTTAAGTTCATACTTCGTCAAAATTTAATATCTAAATTAAAATGACGATTCTATAGTTATTTTGTTGTAAAATAATATTATTTATAAGGACTTTCAAGTTTAAAATGCAATATTTTCATCGAAAATAAATTCGACATATGGTAATACTAATTGTGTAGGGGGCAACCGGGTTTGACCAGCCGTGACGGATCGACGGAGTAGTGGGTGTCGTCGTGTATTGCTGGCTGTTGCTGACGTACGGAAAAAGGGAAAGTGAAAATATCACAATAGGTACGCTGGAAAGTGAAAAGTGTAAGTAATAAGTATAAAATAATAAATATTTGTTGCACGAAATCTCGATGGTAAAAATACGCTAATAATACAAATAATAATAATAAAACAACAAAACGGTGCTTATGATAATAATATTGTAATATATATATATACATAATATATATATATATATATCGCTAATCGACATACGGCAATGACCGGTGGATCATGAAAGGCGCGCGGGACATCGATGGTCGTGAAACGCGACCTTGACCCAATCTTGGCGAAATTAGCTAATTCGGCATATTATACATATTATTGTGTACAGCCGCGACAGCTTATAAACCATCAACACTAATAATAGAATAATGCCGGTATGCATAGTCCTGATATAATGAGCAACATAATATAGCTTATGTATTACATAACAATGTAACTCATAAATTATTTATGTCATACATAAGGAAATTATAACCTAACCTAAATTGTATTCTTGCATAGTCAATATTTATGTGTTTCATTATAATGGGAAGTTTTATGAAAATAAAAATCGTTTTTAAATATGTCTGTATGTTCACATCAGTGTTCTCAGTAAACATAATACTGATAATAACAATAACAAAGTGTATTTTAATTTATACTCTACCTAGGTACCAACTATTATAAATTCTTAAATCGTGGTCTTTTCATCTTTTGGCTTTTGGTGTTAAGTGTTGACGTGTGAAAGGGACCATTGTTTTATAATGTCGGATGAGAAAATGAAACGCTTACGTGCTCCTAATATAACCGAGGAAGAGAAAGCCATTATCCTATATAATATAGGATACAATATAGGCTATATTGTATTTCGAAAGAAAAACATATAGTTGAATCAAAAAAACCTGATAAATTTAATAATAGGGAAAAGAATGATGCATGGGAAAGAATTACTTTAAGTTTTAATTCAAACCAAAGTGTAAATAAGGTAAGTACCTTACTGACTACTGACAAATATGATTGTATAGTTTTACTTTTTATAAACCATTATTGTATAATTTTTTAAATAGAGAGATACTAAATGTCTACGTCGGTTTTGGGAAGGTGAAAAAAGTAAAAGTAGACAAGGGTTTGTAATTGAAAGGCAAGCACGCATGTTAACTGGTGGTGGCCCTGAAACGACTTCATACTTAGACGTCACCCCTGAAGTCAATGAAATAGTTCAACCACTCATAGATCCTCAAATAGTTGAGATTCAAAACATTTATGATGGTGATGGAATTGAATTCACAACTGAAGAACTATTACCATCAAATGATTCAGTTGTTTATTTATCAGATAGTAATATAATTGATAATCCAGGTGAGTAAGTATGTAGTTTACAAAGCTGGGCATTTAAATAAATTTTAGCCACTGAGTAAGTTACATTAAATTTTACTAAATTCA
>NC_042493.1:45770332-45779481 GCF_005508785.2 Acyrthosiphon pisum
GTTCCAGTTTCCGATTTTTTTAGTTATTTTTTCTATAAATGTCATTAAAATGTTATTCGTTGGGTCAAAAAGCCTGAAAATGTAATACAAGGACTCCTAATATATTTTTACAATGACAGTTGAAAAATATTTGAAATACTTAGTCACAATTTTATTTATAAGCATTCAAAGTTCAAATTTTGATGAAATGAGTAAAAATCTAGAAAATATGCAAATTATTTTGTGTAAAAATTTCATAAAAAATTTTCTTTTTAGATCTAAGATTTTAAAATTTTATTTAAGATTCCTCATAAGTTTGTCTACCTTTATTAAAAAAAAAATTTCTACCTGAAAGTCAAATTACATTTTTATGGCCGTTTGAAGTTCAAATTTTTACAAGATTGGATATACACTCGATTTCTCATGTAGCAATTTTCTGATATTGTTTGTAATATATAGCCATATAGGTATTATATGAATTGACTGTACATATTTATTTAGACTATACTAGAATATAGCATACCTACAAAATACAGCTATATTTTTACTAATTAGTAATTTGTATTAGCTGGTAAATATAAGTAAAATATTTATACTGTTTGCATGTAATAGGCTAGTAGACTATACCTAGCTATAGTTTAAATATATACAACAAAGCTTATAAGCTTATAAGCTACATTTATATATCACAGCTATATTATAGATAGGTATTATATAGAATTGATTTTATTTTATATACCTAACTATAGCTGATCCCATGCACTGCGTTGCCCATTAAAATTATCTTAACTCTATATGAATACTAATAATAATAATAATAATACCATGGCAACCATTTATATACAAAAAATTCCATTGAACAATTTGTATTAAGACCCATTTCACGAGAGTGAAGCCATGTAGGTGTTAAGGTAATAAGGTATATGGTATATCTAATAGGTATAACAGACAACAGTACAATTTTATTAAATACAAATATATATTTATTATTTTTGATCGTAATAAAATTAAACTATTGCAAAGTACTGGAATTGGATATATTAATAATAATTTAATGATATTATATAAATGGATATCAGTAATAAAAATAATAATTTGTTTCGGTATGGCGTAGCCCGTTGGTACTATAAACCCATAGACCTATAAAATAATGGACAGCGCTTCCACTCCACCAAACCATCAAAGCTAGGCGATCATATATAACCATATAGGTAGGTAACTGAGAGAGAAAAAATATAAGGTAGTGAAGAAGACCGCATAAAGCCCGCATAAGGAACTGTATAAAATTCACTACTTATAGTTTCTTTTCTCGCTCACTCGGTATCGTACCCCTGACTTCTCTCTCTAAAGGTATGTACACACGAGCGCACATTGTGTGGCGAACAAAGTGAGCACCTTCGAACACGAACAAGCTCGCATGAGCATGTGGAAGAACGTATTCTTTCGTGTGGACATAGTGCGTCGCACACACATCCCATGCGTGGTTATTCGACCAAATCCCGGATTTTTCCCTGCGCATTTTTCAGTAGTAGACTATACGCCATGCGAGAATGTAATCGAGTTTACTTTATGTTTAAAGGTGCTTACATTTTAATTGAACTAAGTAATAAGTTATAAAATCTACATTTTTTTAAACTGAAAAGTGGAAACATAAATCGTGTTTTTTGTTGTTTAATCATGAGTGATCAATTACAAATTGCAAGTACACCTTTCATTGTAATGTGTGAGCTTGCGAAAAAGAGAGGAAAAAAATGTTCGTAAAAGACGATGGTGGATGTCACAAATTTATAGAGATAACGAAGATAGAGGCTCCAACATGATAAACAGTATTAAAAATGACGTAAATGTATTTCACTTTCAAAATTTCACCAGAATGTCTTCAGAAGATTTTGAAAAAAATAATTTGCCTTGTTGGTCCACTTATATACAAACAAAATACTAATATGAGACCTGCTATTACAGTCCAAATACGATTAGCAGTGACGTTACGATTTCTCGCTATAGGAGATTCGTATAGTAGCTTGCAATATCTGTTTAAAATTTCTAAACAGATAATTTCTACTATAATTCCAGAAGTTTGTAGCGCACTTGTTAAAGTATTGAAGACATATGTAAAGGTAAGTTCAATAAAAAGTATAATATATTTTAACTGGAGTCAATTTTATCATTAATTTATTCAACTAATCAACATTCTTTAAAAACTGAGAAACAAACAATATTTATTAACAAAAAACGATTACTTTTTAAAAACATGCCTATTATAAAAAAAAATAACAAAAACAACTTTTGAAATATCCTTTGGGTTAACAATTTAACAGTCATAAACTCATAATAAAACGACATTTTTGATGTCAAACAACATTATCAAATTAAAATTATTCTTACTTGACAGATTCTTCCTCATATATAATCTTAAGAGACTTGCTTTCATTTCTTGCACGTTCAACTAAAATACTTCTGAATATTTTTTTTAAATTCATATCATCATTATTGGTCTCATCATGTGTACATGGTTTTGTTACTACGAACAAACCATTTGCATGTTTGATACCCTTTCCTTTACAGAATATGTTCTTGGTCGCACATTTATAATACCTTCAAAATTGTTAATTAGAAAATAATCATAAAAATATTAAAATGTACCTATACTCCTTTTCAAAAGAGAAGAACATAGCGCTTTCGCGCATGTCAAATGATTCGATTAGTGCGGTGAAAACCACGTGATCACGGTAAAAATGGAAAATTGGTGGGGGATGCGCACCGCCGGATATTAATTGATCGCCGACCGGTATGTTCTCTTTTGAAACAGAGTATAGGCACCTAGCCTCTTATACAGTTGAACATAATATATTTAGCATTATTTGAAAATGAGCGACATACAGTGAGCATAAGTCCTTAGCACCATATAATTATGCACGACCAAAATACCTCTCAATTGCTAGCTCAATTTAATAATTTTAATTTAAAATGTATACGGAAGTTTATACGGTTAATAGAAAATATTAATATATTAGACTTACCGTTTACCCTCAGGAGTAGTCTTAGTACATGCATAATTATGATTATCCATTTGTGCAGTTTCAATAAATTATATTAAACGAATGATCAAAAATGGTAATCAACAATCGATATATTTAACAAGAAATAGGCAGGTAGGTAAAAATTGAAATTAAATTTGAATGAACAAATTCAGTGAACAATTCAAAAAGCATCGTCGCAACTTGTTACCTGTAGGTATTCTAACACGAGGACAAGGTCTGACATAATACATAATATTATAGTCTATAATGGAAAATGGTCTTTAAAATTAAAATGCATGAGCAAAACCTATAAAATAATAAAACCATTTGTAAATTAATCTATGTTAGGTGTTAACCTCTTAGCGTTAAAATCTCAAAGCCTCAAAAGTTATAAATAAATACGTAATTTCTATTTATTACAGTACCTACCTATTGTTCCATGCTACCATAGATGCTACAAGGGTAAACAAGCCGACCCCGCGTTTCGTATATAGGCGTCTCGCGACAAGATAATTTCCGATACCAAATTCTTATCAAACCTTGTTATCACTTAGCTGATTAACCATTTGCAATAACTAATAAGTCACTTTTAACAAATTCATATTATTAAATACAGGTTACAACAAATAATAATGAAAAACTTTTTTAAATAAATACAGTCAGAAAAAAATGATTATACACATACATACATAATAAGTAAATAAGTAATAATATAAATAATTATTTAGATTAATATGAGTCATAAGAATAATATTTTAATTTTAAATTTTATATAAGTAATAATATTTAATAAATATGGTCAAAATCCATATGGACATTTTGCACTAATGTATCTCCTTTCAGAGTCTTAATGCAGCTTTCTTTTTCGGCAGTGGTAGGTTTTGGTAACAGTTGTGTAACAATCTTTCTTGTCTTTGCCTTAGGCCATTTTCGAATCTGATGACTAATTTTTTTAAGAGGGTTGTCTTCTGCTTTTTTGACACTTGTGTTGGTAGCTGGCATAATAAAGAAAGAGCTTTATCCGGATATTTTAAAATATCCTTAGTATTACATTCACCTGATGGATTTTCAACATAATTTATCATGGTGTTTAGTTTAGTTTTGATCTCTTCCAATTCATCCACTTTGTGTCTTTGTCTAAAGTTTGAACTTCTAAAAATTTCTTTGTTTGCTGAATTTCTATTTCTCCAATATTTTCTTGAACATTTTCCTTGTCATCAAGTACTTCAGTTGCAGGATTCATGGATTCAACTTTGTGTATATGTTTACATAAATTTAAATAAATAACACTATCAAGACAAGTACAGATGTGTGTATGAATACAAACATTACAATCTGAGCATCGTAGTACGCATAGGGACTCTGTACAATGTTTTTTAAGAATATGCACTTTATAATATTAAAATATTATAATAATGGGAATTTGTTAAAAGTGACTTATTAGTTATTGCAAATGGTTAATCAGCTAAGTGATAACAAGGTTTGATAAGAATTTGGTATCGGAAATTATCTTGTCGCGAGACGCCTGTTTTCGTATCCCGCCCACATTCCGGTAAACGTTTTATAGTACGGGTAACCTTAGGTCTAACATCATGTTGGTGCGCGGAAGCGTTTTCATGTTTTTCGGAGGTTCAAATAATAGGTAAACAAGACCCCAATCGAGTTTCACTTAACCATCTACAACCTGAGCCGTGGTTATACTAGTTAATAATTCGTTATCATCATTTATAATCTATGATTATTTGATAATGAAAATTTAGGAGCGTTTTTTGGTTTTTTGATGGTTTTCGAAAGCTATCTATTTAACAACTGGAAAATTTGTTACACCGACCATTTAAATGGAATCTCCATTATATTCTCCATCGACAAACTTTAGATTTCACCATTTCTCCTTCTCCTATGTGGGATTAATCTCATCCACAAACAGACGACCACAATAGTTCTGAATAGAGTACATACCTAATATTATAATATACATCTGTAATTTACTTATTTACTATGCGTTTATACCTATTGTCCAGCGTTAGTAAATTTCAAGACATGTCATAGCATAGTATATGTTATAGTATTATAGCAAAATACATTTAATTATAATCATTTTCGAGACGTATACATCATAAGCTTTGATGATTGAAATTTAAAGTTCTTCAATTATACAAACAATTGTTCATGTTAACACTCTTTTATAGAATTACCAACGATATGATTAGATGAATAGGTAACTACTTCTAGGAAAACTACTGACATAGAATGTTGTATGTTGCTGGTGTAATTACCAAATGCGAACTTACGTATAAATATGTAATAGTTTTTAAAGTTCAATAAATCTATAAGTTGTATATAACGTTCACATAAGATAATATTATGCTTTTAAGTTCCCAAACGTTTCGGTTTAGGCCCTTCTAAAACGTACTCCCGGAGTCGGGGGTCCTCGAACCCTCCCCCTAGGTGTATTTTGGAAAAAGTTTAGTTTTTGTACGACGTTTCTGAAACTCAAGATTTGTATAGTTTGGAGGTTGGTGTTAAAATTCGGTGTTTTATGTCGAGACCATAGGAGCCGTTTTTCTCTGTCTTTTGGTGGTTTGAAAGTTCAAAATTTGCGTTTTTCAGGGTTTTCGGCATGGACATTTAGATTTTGGGTGCTTCGAGCCGTTTTTGTAGTTGGATGTTATTGAGAACTTAACGCCGTATCGATGGGTACCAAGATCGAAGTCAACCGACTTTTGGTTCGTGAGTTATGATTTTTCATGTGTTTTTTGTACTTGGAAAATTACGTAGTTACGCACGGAAAAAACAAAGTGGTTATGGTTACCATTTAAATGGTTATCTTGACCATTTCCAATGGTAGGTATAGGGACTACCATATAACATGGTTCAGAGTACCAAACACATTTTGTTGTCTGAATAAATTGATGTAACCTAAAAAATATGGTTGGAATTCTACCAGATAACATAGTTCTACCAACCATACACTATGGTTGTCCCAACCTAAATTTATTTTTTAATATGACATGGAAATACTTAGTTTTCCCAACTATATGATAAGGTTATTGTAACAACTCTCATATTGTTGGTATAGTAACCTTTAGTAAACGGTTGTAAAAGCAACTATAGAAGGGGCAAAGGCGCGCGCAGGTGGCTGGGTGGTGCCATGCCCCCAGTGTTGCCAGGTCAATCAAAACAAACAGCGCTACAGTTTGCTGAAAATTGCGCTACGCGCGCAACGCTCGCGATGATGTAGAATTCTTACTTTTGGTCCACCGGTTAAAAAACGCTTCATATTTAATTAGAATAATATTGTAATTCAAATTGAAAAAAATAGTATTTTGTAC
Organism: Acyrthosiphon pisum; assembly: GCF_005508785.2. Classification (NCBI taxonomy): domain Eukaryota; kingdom Metazoa; phylum Arthropoda; class Insecta; order Hemiptera; family Aphididae; genus Acyrthosiphon; species Acyrthosiphon pisum. Next base: position 45,776,664 of record NC_042493.1, read on the forward strand.
CTTTTTACAGCAGTATTTTATAAACCAGAATAGCTTACAAGTTATTCTACAGTCATAAACTCATAAAAATATTCATAGTAACCTATGGAATATGGGACCATGGCAATGGACTTTGGACATATTAGATGGATCAGATGACAGATACACATACAGCTAAATATATAGTCTAATTGTCTATTGATTTCCATTGGATATATCACAGTACAATGTTATTTTAGGAACTATCAATTTTCAGTACCAAAAAACCACCAAAGATTTTAATAGTATACAGTCAATCTATAATATTTGAGACCTATGATTAATTGTCATTGTAATTGTAATAATTGTATTTATTGTAAAAAATACCTAATAATTATAATATTATTTAAATTTATGAGGGAAATGTTGGTAAATTATCATATTATGCATAGAACCTTATATTATCTTAAACCGTGGTTTACCAATTTAATGGTTATAAACATAGATAGTATGTATTATCAGCCATCAGGGGTACGACACTTCGTGAAACGAACTATGATATACAGCAAGGTTTATAGATTATAATCTATAAACCTTGGATATACAGGACTGGAAACGATTAGGTTGGAGGGTGTGAGACGTAAATCCTCCTTAATGTATACAATGAGCGGAGTACGGGGGCTTCGAGTATCGAGTTCTTGTCAACGCTTGCGCTTTCTAGGTATCCAAAACAAGAAATTAATAAATAGGTATATTAAAAAAAAATCCCAAATCCCAATGCACTGCATCTAAGAATAAAAATAAAAATGTTTGATGTTAAGAAGTGAAATAGCGCTACGTTTTTATTTTTCACTGGAAAGGGCCGCTACGATAAATTATAATAAAAAATAGCTAGCGCAATATTTTAATTAATATTAAATATTAATAGTTTTTATTACTTGTTAAAAAAAAAAAAAGTATTATACTTTTGACTTGCCCCCACCCCAATGGGTTCATATTTCTGCGGGCCCCCTTGAGAAGGTATAGTTATGTAGATATATTTATGGATAAATAAATGGATACACAATATAGTAAATACAACTTTTTTATTAGGTACATTTTAATAATAATAATATTAATGACATTTTTTAAAAATTACAAGAAATATATGTACAACCATCAGACATAGTGCTACACACACATGGACTATGATCTATTATAAGATTATCAAACGAAATACATACAAGATCATTACAGTTATCTATCTCATATGCTTGTAAATGTTCATTAAAGCCTAATGTATTCATACGTTGACCAATTAAAAATGGAATATCACAATTTAGTTTAAAAAAAATATATTTTATTATAACAAATATAGGCATATCTTTAACATTACATATAATTATCATTCTCTGCTTCGTTGTGAAACGAGTGCCTTTAAACTGAACCCAAGAAACAAAACTTACAGAATTTAAATTTAAGGTCTGATTAGGTATTTTATTTTCAATTTGTTCTATATCATTTTTAGACATCTCTATTATTTTCCCTATGTTTGATGAGCCCTGCAGAGATGAAGAAAATGATTATTATCTAACTCAAGTTGGTGTTTTATAGTAATAATATAATATTGTAATAGTTCAATTATTATTTCAATATAATAAACAACTGCGAGTACCTATAGCTGTAATATAATATTACAGTTAGAAGGTATGCGCATGATGGTGTGTGCAAACTTTAACAATGTACAATGCACCTTTATCGAAAATCGTATGTAACGTACACGTGGCTGTGAATCGAATAACAAATAACTGGATTTAGAAAACTCCACATTAATTTATATTACTAATTTAAGATACTTATAAATTCTTGTACAATATTTTCGGGAATTTTCAATTCTTTTAAGTTAGTTTTTTTATAAGATAATCCATTTTTGATTTGATGTTGCCTTGTAGAATTGAACTATTGCGTATTGCAGTGGACTGTAGTATACACTATACCATATTACCATAGATAAGAATAGTGTGGCTGTAGTCTGTAGGTACTCTGTACTGCGGTAGGACGCCGCCGGTTTTGACAATAGCGTATGCAGGCGCACGCCGTCGCACGTCGGGCGGCCGATGTGGGTTTTATTAAATAAAGCTATTTATAAACTTGTATATTATATTTTATTCGTATTATTGTTGTTACAACCATGTAAAAGGTAGATGGAACCTATTTAAATAGTTATAAAAATATCTAACCATACGCTGTGGTTGTATATACTGTTCACAGTAAAATCCATATTATTTAGACCAACAAAAGACTTTTGGTACTGTCAAATAAACGTTTTGCCAAAGGTAAAATATAGTTTGGCCAACCGAATCAAATACAACCATTTACTCTAACCAAATTATTTTTTTCCGTGCGTGTATTTTGTATTTTGAGTTTTCGTTTGATCACTACAAAACTCGAGATTCTGGTCTTTTAGTGTACGAGGATTCAATAATGCTCTATTGTCAAAGTACGTACGACCATTATTTCGCCCATAATTGGAGTAGCAAAAAGTTGAAAAACGTATTAAATAGTGATTATTCATATAACCCGATGTTTTCTTATGGTATACGTTTGTATTGTTACGTGCAGCCCTTTCAGAATCCAAATCGATGTTGTGATTTGAAATAATAACACTAATTTCAAAGTAATAATATGTGTTTAATAATATAGAACAATCAAAATATAGTATTATGTAGAACTATTTCGTGGTAGTAGCGGTGTAGCAGTGTATAATGGCTGGTGGCGTGAAGTGACTTCGTTCTTGCTGGTCCAGGTACATCTGATCAGGCTGTGCTCCTGTCTCCCTTATATATGCTGTCAGCTCCTTTGATCTGGTCAGTATACGGAA
>NC_042493.1:45779531-45781078 GCF_005508785.2 Acyrthosiphon pisum
AATTAGAGAATTAAAAAAAAGAGACTCCAATGGAGCAGGACATGCATGGAGAAAGGAAGGAACTCTAATTCGAATGGTTCAATGTGGGACTCCCCAAGGAAAGAGACCCTTGGGACGACCTCGACTAAGATGGGAAGACGAAGTCAGGAAGGACGTACAAGTGACAGACCCAAGTGCCGATTGGAAGGTCTTAGCGTTGGATAGAGTGAAATGGCAAGATATATGTTTGAATGTATGATCTTAATGGTCGATTACAGACAAGAAGAAGAAGAATGAACAAAATGAGGGGGTGAGAAATTTAAAATAGTAATTTTTTTTTTTCATCTCTGACTAAGGGCCACCCTAATGGATATATTAGGTTTTTTGTAAACTTTTAATGTAATTTTGGCTGGACCAGTTCTGTTACAACCTGTATTTTATTTTAATTTAAAATATATATATTTCTTTTTAATACCTATACATATTTATGAAATAATAAACACAGTGGGGAAATGGGGAAAAATTTTTAACATTTTTCTGTTGTATGAAAAAATGTAGGGAAATACATGTAATGATGTAAACAATATGTTATTTAATAAGTTGACGTTAAGTTAGATGTAACAAATAATTACAAACGTAAAAAATTAATGAAGTAATTTACGAAGTACACTACTATACGATGAAAAAATATTGATTACTTCAGTGTTATCTACTGGTATGTCTTTTTCGGAAGATATTATCATCAATGCTTCCAAACGATCTTCAATCATTGTACTACGTAAACGAGTTTTAATTAATTTCAACTTTGAAAATGCTCTTTCTGGTGATGCACTGGTTACAGGAAGTGTAAGAGCAATTTCTAATGCTGTAGATATTGCTGGGAAAATATCTTTTAAGCCGGTCATATGACATACATTATATATTGTTTGTAATGGTGTCAAATCTTTATAATGTTCAGAAGGTCCAAATCCAGATTCCTCAAAACCTTGTTCATCGTCAGTATCATGAAAAATATGATCTGAGACATTATGAATTCTTTTTGGAAGTTGTATAAATTTTTCAAAACTAAAATATGCATTTGAAAATTGAACATATTCCCGTCTTAGATCTATGGCTGATACAAATTTTCCATATATAGTTTTAAATCCTTGGAATGCATCCACAGAAAAGCTTGAAGCATTATTTGATACATCCTTTAAACGTTTTCTCTGAAAAAGAGAAATATCTTTAAGTAATGGCGTTGAACTTTCGTTGAATCGTTCCTGAATCTGTGTAGAGACAATATCCAATATGACATAGTATGATTTTATTTTAAAGTTCTGAACTGGATCAGCAATTTCTTCATCAGATGCTAGTTCATCAGGCATTTTTTTAATGCGTCTTACTCTAGAACGCACTAAAGGTGTAAACAAAAGATTATCTTTTTTTGATTCAATAAATTTGTCTTTTTCTAAAACAATTAATTCAAATTTACTGTCATTTCTTCTCAGTTCTTTTATATCAAATAACACATTTTCAATGTAACTTAACAGCACCTAAAATAAACCTATATTTTTACCCTGTAAAAA
>NC_042493.1:45781128-45785483 GCF_005508785.2 Acyrthosiphon pisum
TTTATGCAGATAAAAAAGGTATGAAAAACAGTGGTATTAAAAATAATAATAATAACACGATGAATACAAAAGTATGATATACACGATTGCTGACATATTATTATGTTTAGAATTAAATCCACACGCATGCGCAGATCGATGGTTAAGTGGTCAGGCGTAGTTCGTTTTAAAATCTCGCTACCAGGGACTCATGGTCTAATCGTTACTTTTCTTCAGTTTCGGCGGGGGCTGTTGCGAAAACTTCGATAACTAACAAATTCATACAGCTTTGTATTCACTTTATCATCTCTAGTCAGTATTATCATTGATTATACATAGTATAGATTGCTCACTGGTCGTGATTTTGTGTTGCGCTAAATTTTAGTTCATTTATTGACAATAGATAGCGTTAATAGTCGTAATTAAAATAATAATTCGTCCGGCGGTATAGCTGCTGCGTTATTGCAGCCTGCAGGTCAATACAAATATTGGTATTTGGTATTGGTAGCGGTAAAATACTAAAATGTAGCCGAATACAAATTACCAATACCGCGGCGGCACCATCAATACAATATAATTTATCCGTACAATAAGATAAACCATAATAATTAATAATGTGTGAGAGAAGGGCGAGGGGGTAATTTAAACATTTATTATTCTATTTTTTTTTATTATTACTGTGTTCACGTTGTTCTAACGCCAATAAGGGATTCTAATTCAACGTTGCCAAATTTAACCATACACATGTTGTCATTTAATAATAATAATAATATTTATTTTACATTTTTCATGACGTATGAATAATAAAATGATCATTGAGTAGTAATATTATACCCACCTATACATACCTACCTACAGTATATATTTTTTTGTATGTATTTTAAAAAGTACTCAACCGATTTTAGTCTAGTTTTCAGTTTTCACTCATGGGTTGGTCTAGGTCTCAGGGAAGGTTCTAATGTGTAATATACCTTAAACAAATTATTTGGAGTGCCGAAAATAATAAAAATATAAATAATTAAATGCTGTTCGTTGTTAATCGCATCACTTTAGATGATGCGGGATCAATTGGGCTCATTTTTTTTTTAAATCTTCGGAATAGTGTGAATAAGGTTTTAAAGAAAGACAAATTGGAATAGATGCCCTGTAAATAAAAAAATTCTGGGAAAACTGAAAGTGCTTTATTGACCGTCTAGTTGACCAACGTAGAGCTTCTTAAACTATGATATTATAACTTTCGCTATTTTAAATTTTTATTAATTTTTTTTGTAAAGTGAGTTATGAGCACCTATTTCAATATGTACAAAGCTGTATAAAAAAAGCCTGTTCTTTTATATAAGTATATAAGGATAACCATAAGAAATAATAATGGTGAATAATGTAATTTTAATTTATATATTGTGTGCCAAGTGCAAACACATTCTCATTGACTCCTTGGCCCTTGCGACTTGTCTCACGTGGATGGTTGGATAGGTATAATTGCCATAGTGCTATATTAAAGAAACAAAAAGTCTTAATAAATATACACACGTGTCTTTAATACAGTGTACAATACTACAAAGTAGGAAGTACAATGCGACTCGTACACTTTTTTGAGATATAAATACCTACGTATAGTATGTTACTAATAAGTAGATAAGTAAATAACTAATAACTCGCACAATAAGTAATAACGTCAACTGCCATCGTTTATTATTTTATTCATTGTTGTAACAAATTTTCGTTGTCGTCATCACTGGCAAAATCTAATCCCAAATTCAATTTAGACATTAAAACTTTATAATAAATTTATTTATAAATAAATATAATATGCATTGTATAAGTATGTGAGTAAGATCATTATAAATTATAGTATTAATTATAGTCAATGATAAAACGTGTGTTTTATCGTACTCGTCCAACTGGTGTGTTGGAAATACCCAAAATAAATAACATTTATTGTAATTATTGTTCTATGATTGTCATATATTTTGTCAAATTGCAATGGTGAATGGGGTCTAAAGGGGAAATATTATCAGTACTATCGCAGTGTCCTTTGTTGCTGCACGTCACTGTACATTTACACAATGCACACTTACGATTAAGTACTCGTCAGTGGTCAGGTACCTACATTCTAAATTCAAATCTCCAATTCTAAATTATACCTCTGCGTTGTGCATAACGTTCTTCGATATTCTGTACTATTGCTCTAGAAAAGTTAACCATTTTTTATTCAACGTATTTTTTTGATTAATTATTTAGTCATAATGACATTATTGCAGTAGGTAGGTACTGCATTAGTTAAGTGGAAATCGTAATCCAAAGTTATGACTTACGTTATTATTTAATTCGCATTCACTATATAAGTTTTATATTTCAAGTTAATATTTTACGCGTTTACGTAAAAAAAACAGTGTTGCAATCATAATCAATTTTATCAAATAGGTAAGTTTAAAATTTAAATTATAATATTACAAATTATATTACAAATTTGACCATTTTCAGGAGGTTTAATAAATAAACCTAACTAACTAGATTAGCAGCGTGTTCCAACTGGTTGTGTTCATTAATCTGTTGTAAGTACTCATTATAATAATTAACTATTAAATTGTAATGCATTCATGCATAATAATTATGACATTTATATTTTAAAGTTTAGTTTATTAAAAATATATAATAAAAATATATACAAATTTGGATTAAGTAGATAAATTAAAAAATTATTTTTACAGACTAATGATTAGGTATTATAATTAATTCTGCATTCAGCTTAAATTACAATAATTAAATCATCCCCAAAATATTGAGAAGCAATGTTTTTAAAATAATTAACAACTTAAATAATATTATGATTTCTCTTTTTATATTGTTATGACTCAAAACATTTATTTTTACTAACCGGATGTATTAACACATGTTTATTTACTTCAACAAAATTATGAGTACCTACTTATATCTGATAATATTATATAAGGTTAGGTATTATATTTTGCAAACCCTATGATTTAGGTATTTCTCCTTTATTTCTAACACTTTTTGAATTAGTTATAACTTATATCCAAGAGAAGTCTTTCAAATTTTGTAAAAATAATTTTAAATTATTATCATTGAACACTCTTTCACTTAGTAAAAAAGCTTGAAAATGTAATACACTGTTCCTTATAAGTTTCATTAATGTGACTTCAAAAATATTAAAGATACACAGGCAAAATAATTTTTATATGCATTTAAAGTACAAGTTTTGAACAAAATTCATCAAAATTTCAAACATTTTCAAACTATTTCAGTTATAAATTTATTTAAATTTTTAATTTTATACCTAATATAACAAATTTCAATAGAAATTAAAATTCAAATTTCCCAACAAGTTTTTCTACTTCTATCAAACAGAAAGAGTTCAACAGAAAGTCACATTATTTAAAGCGATGAGATATTTTAGATTTTTATATTTTTTTTTTTTTACTATTAAAGTTGATTACCTATACAAGTATATGACACAACGTCAATAATTGAAAATGTCAATGATTGAATTCAAAATTCAAATATAACGCACCCATTACAATGACAAGCTTAACAACTACTGTACAGCAGAGCGGTACCCACTTGTCCACCTTTTTAAATGTTGGCAATAGAGCTATGACAATAATTTATAAAATAAAATAAGAGAGTGTAACATAACATACACCTTTTTTTATTATATTTCACGTATTTTGGATTGATTTTGTTTGTAGTCTTGTGAACTGTATTGTTTAATTATTACTTTGTTCCAGATTCGGAAAAAATTTAATTAAAACTGGATTTACCAATAACCCTTTAATGAAACACATCAAGAATTATACTATAACAGGAAATTATCAATATTAATATAAAATATTAGTGTGTACACCAACTGAAGAGAAGATACTTGTTTAATTTTATTTATTTCAAGATATCATAATTTTTGGTTAGTTATTAATTTTATAAAGTAATCTTTTGTTATTTTAAATTAGTAATTTGATTATGTTTTTCAGAATGTGAAGAATGTAAATACAATTTCTAGTCTCATGCCCTCATTGAAAGCGATTCGGGAAAACATGATGATGACAATAAAACTACTGTCATGTCACGAGTACGGTCATTATGATCGTTGAATGATATTCTTCGATTTTCCAGAGTAAAACCTGCATATTGGTTAACCTGTATTAAGTTAGATATTTCTAATACAAGTAATTTTACTGCTTAAAGTAATGATTAAAATTTTTATTTTCATGAATTATCAAGAATATTTTAAAATCGCAAATAGAGTATTCAAAAGTTATAAATGTACACAATATAGTTATCTATCTATTATAATATATATAAATTAATTCCTTACCAATAGATTTTTTTTATAAATTTAGGTGACTAAACAATTAATT
>NC_042493.1:45787031-45788105 GCF_005508785.2 Acyrthosiphon pisum
TTTGAGTAAAGTGAAGCAAACTAAAATGATCCCTCTAACAATTCGAACCTTATCATTAATCCTACCAGTGTAGATAAAACCAGAATCCCCACTGGTCCAAGATACGTTGGGCAAATTATAGTCACCACAAACCAGACCAAAATTAAAGGCATTAGTTCCCCAGGCCTGGTCAACAGACTCAAGGTGACCTTCGTAAACCGAGGGGTTTAACCCTGGAGGTAAGTAAACTCCAACTAAAAAAACGGAGAGACCACTAGGAAGAGTGAACCGAACAAAGACTTGTTCACATTTATCATAAAGAGAAGTAATTAAGACTGGTCTAAGCTTTTTGTTGACTGCAATTAATACTCCCCCACCCCGTCGACAATTACTTGTTAGAGCATTCCTGTCACACCTAAAGATTAAATATTCATCGAATCCTAATTCGGCATTTGAAATGTCATTAGAGAGCCAGGTTTCTGTTAAAACGTATGCATCGTAGGAAGATAAAATAAAGTTAGTGTGGAGATTCAAAAGTTTAGTACGGAGGCCGCGAACATTTTGGTAATAAATTTGAACATTATAGTGTGGACTGGGTAAAATATTAGAATTATTGGACATAGAGATTAACGGGGATACATTTTTAGCTATAATATTATTAAAATCAGAGAAAAAAGAGTTAAAGGTGGACTTAGTATAACGACAAAAAGTACAATTAGAATTATTTAGACAAAATGCATGCAAACAAGAATTATACTATAACAGGAAATTATCAATATTAATATAAAATATTAGTGTGTACACCAACTGAAGAGAAGATACTTGTTTAATTTTATTTATTTCAAGATATCATAATTTTTGGTTAGTTATTAATTTTATAAAGTAATCTTTTGTTATTTTAAATTAGTAATTTGATTATGTTTTTCAGAATGTGAAGAATGTAAATACAATTTCTAGTCTCATGCCCTCATTGAAAGCGATTCGGGAAAACATGATGATGACAATAAAACTACTGTCATGTCACGAGTACGGTCATTATGATCGTTAAATGATATTCTTCGATTTTCCAGAGTAAAACCTGCATATTGGTTAACC
>NC_042493.1:45788155-45801113 GCF_005508785.2 Acyrthosiphon pisum
ACTGTATTAATAATTTATTTAGGAATTCTAAGGAATTTGTACTGTAAAAATATTTATGAATGTTTAGATATATGTTTACTTGACTTACCTCAGGCAAGTTAAAATAGTGCTATATTGAGGCTCAGAACTGGTGTCTCCGATAGTGATGCAGTCTGGTCAGATAACGCTATATGCTTTTCCAAACTCACCTATAGAAAATGAATATTGAATAGGTATTCAAAATATGTTGCTTGGGGTCACACACACATTTTACCACTAAATTTCTATTACTATTAATAGTTTTCAATACACAGTTTGTTGGTTTTTACAATTAAGTCATTACTGTCCGGAAATGTAGCAATAACCCAACGTTTTATTTACAATTACATAATTACATGCCCAACATTTTGACTAAAGAGCAGACCAATATGTGTATAATAATTACCTGTTTAACAACTGGAGGAAACGAGAATTATCCACTAATGTGCTTCATTTTGTTTCGTTCAAACAATTAACAAATAAACACGTTGTAAAAATATATTAAACTGTTTTAAACAGTAAAACAAGTATCAAGTACCTTAACTCAATATGCTCGTCGCATGATAGCAAAAGGCGGTTAAAGAAAGAAAGATGTACGTAATCTGGTAATTGGTAATACTGTAATTATAAGTATTAATAATAATGGGTATAGTCATTAGTCATTATTTACTCATTAGTCGTATATAGAGCAGTAAAGTTGAGATTCGTGATCGTGACACTCACTACCAGTTACGTCAGGATAATGATATTATACAAATATACAATATTATACCTCCCGCCGAGAATGCAAAGCACAGCCGAGGTCACTGCTGCGGGTTCGGTTTCCCCGAAATCCGAAACTGAAAACCAATGCTTATGTTTATAATAATGTTTAATGACTAATGAGATATTATAATTATTTGGACTTGGGTTTATTTTTGAACTTATTAATAAACTATAGAGTATTATTATAATTGTAGGCCGCTGCAGCTGCGGGTAACGCATAAACAAGATTATTCCAATACAACAATAATTACTGAACATTGCATGAATGTTTTGTGGCATTTCATATATATTATGACACTTAACAGTTAAAACATTTAAGTAATATTTCTTTCATTAAATATTATTTTTATGGAAAAAATATACAATATTGCATTATTGTTGCTTACTACTCAGTACTTGGTAATATTTTTATACGATCGAAACTTAAACATATTATTTATAATTAGTATTCAATACTGAATACAAATACATATTACATAAAATATAATTTATGATGATGTTGGTAATGTCTTTATGGTACCTAAAGGTACAGGGAATTTATGTTTTAGTATTGGTAAACATGATCTGATCATTTTTTTCTTTTTTTTTTCGAGTTCTTATCAGTTGTAAGAGAACGGCTACACACTCGCACATGAACGCTCGGTACTAATACCGTACGAGGACTTGCGTACAGCAAGAGCCTCGTTACCCGAGTTCACAGGAACTAGGGCCGAGGACCCCATACGGTTTATAGACAATACCGAGTCGATTTTGGTGCAAGCTCGTATACACCCATCGGGTTGGTGCAGGGCGGTTGAGCCGCAATTAAAAGGAACGGCGAGTACATGGTATAATTCTATCAGGGTACTCGACCTATCCTGGACAGAATTTAGGGAGGAATTTTATGAAAATTTCAATAATGCCGAAATTCAGTCTCGATTGCACGCCGACATCGTGTCAACACGACAAACGCCTAGACAGTCGTTAACGGAATTTGTGCTGATTAAAAACCAGCTTGCGCGCCGCGTAAATACCGGTCTATCCGAATCGGAGTTGGTAGGTATTATCATTGATTATACATAGTATAGATTGCTCACTGGTCGTGATTTTGTGTTGCGCTAAATTTTAGTTCATTTATTGACAATAGATAGCGTTAATAGTCGTAATTAAAATAATAATTTGTCCGGCGGTATAGCTGCTGCGTTATTGCAGCCTGCAGGTCAATACAAATATTGGTATTTGGTATTGGTAGCGGTAAAATACTAAAATGTAGCCGAATACAAATTACCAATACCGCGGCGGCACCATCAATACAGTATAATTTATCCGTACAATAAGATAAACCATAATAATTAATAATGTATGAGAGGAGGGCGAGGGGGTAATTTAAACATTTATTATTCTATTTTTTTTTTTTATTATTACTGTGTTCACGTTGTTCTAACGCCAATAAGGGATTCTAATTCAACGTTGCCAAATTTAACCATACACATGTTGTCATTTAATAATAATAATAATATTTATTTTTCATTTTTCATGACGAATGAATAATAAAATGATCATTGAGTAGTAATATTATACCCACCTATACATACCTACCTACAGTATATATTTTTTTGTATGTATTTTAAAAAGTACTCAACCGATTTTAGTCTAGTTTTCAGTTTTCACTCATGGGTTGGTCTAGGTCTCAGGGAAGGTTCTAATGTGTAATATACCTTAAACAAATTATTTAGAGTGCCGAAAATAATAAAAATATAAATAATTAAATGCTGTTCGTTGTTAATCGCATCACTTTAGATGATGCGGGATCAATTGGGCTCATTTTTTTTTTTAAATCTTCGGAATAGTTTGAATAAGGTTTTAAAGAAAGACAAATTGGAATAGATGCCCTGTAAATAAAAAAATTCTGGGAAAACTGAAAGTGCTTTATTGACCGTCTAGTTGACCAACGTAGAGCTTCTTAAACTATGATATTATAACTTTCGCTATTTTAAATTTTTATTAATTTTTTTTGTAAAGTGAGTTATGAGCACCTATTTCAATATGTACAAAGCTGTATAAAAAAAGCCTGTTCTTTTATATAAGTATATAAGAATAACCATAAGAAATAAAAATGGTGAATTATGTAATTTTAATTTATATATTGTGTGCCAAGTGCAAACACATTCTCATTGACTCCTTGGGCCTTGCGACTTGTTTCACATGGATGGCTGGATAGGTATAATTGCCATAGTGCTATATTAAAGAAACAAAAATTCTTAATAAATATACACACGTGTCTTTAATACAGTGTACAATACTACAAAGTAGGAAGTACAATGCGGCTCGTACACTTTTTTGAGATATAAATACCTACGTATAGTATGTTACTAATAAGTAGATAAGTAAATAACTAATAACTCGCACAATAAGTAATAACGTCAACTGCCATCGTTTATTATTTTATTCATTGTTGTAACAAATTTTCGTTGTCGTCATCACTGGCAAAATCTAATCCCAAATTCAATTTAGACATTAAAACTTTGTAATAAATTTATTTATAAATAAATATAATATGCATTGTATAAGTATGTGAGTAAGATCATCATAAATTATAGTATTAATTATAGTCAATGGTAAAACGTGTGTGTTATCGTACTCGTCCAACTGGTGTGTTGGAAATACCCAAAATAAATAACATTTATTGTAATTATTGTTCTATGATTGGCATATATTTTGTCAAATTGCAATGGTGAATGGGGTCTTAAGGGGAAATATTATCAGTACTATCGCAGTGTCCTTTGTTGCTGCACGTCACTGTACATTTACACAATGCACACTTACAACTAAGTACTCGTCAGTGGTCAGGTACCTACATTCTAAATTCAAATCTCCAATTCTAAATTATACCTCTGCGTTGTGCATAACGTTCTTCGATATTAAGTACTATTGCTCTAGAAAAATTAACCATTTTTTATTCAACGTATTTCTTTGATTAATTATTTAGTCATAATGACATTATTGCAGTAGGTAGGTACTGCATTAGTTAAGTGGAAATCGTAATCCAAAGTTATGACTTACGTTATTATTTAATTCACTTCACTATATAAGTTTTATATTTCAAGTTAATATTTTACGCGTTTACGTAAAAAAAAACAGTGTTGCAATCATAATCAATTTTATCAAATAGGTAAGTTTAAAATTTAAATTATAATATTACAAATTATATTACAAATTTGACGATTTTCAGGAGGTTTAATAAATAAACCTAACTAGATTAGCAGCGTGTTCCAACTGGTTGTGTTCATTAATCTGTTGTAAGTACTCATTATAATAATTAACTATTAAATTGTAATGCATTCATGCATAATAATTATGACATTTATATTTTAAAGTTTAGTTTATTAAAAATATATAATAAAAATATATACAAATTTGGATTATTAAGTATATAAATTAAAAAATCTATTTTTACAGACTAATGATTAGGTATTATAATTAATTCTGCATTCAGCTTAAATTACAATAATTTTTAAAAAATAATTCCTGTTTTTTAAAAGAGTGTTTAGTAACACTATAATATAATACAATAGCTGTCCATAGAGTGGGGGCGAAAGGAAGATAGCACCTGAGCTTTTTTCAATATTTATAATAAGTTATATACCTATGCGGCTATATGGCTATACCTACGGTATATAACTAACGATAAATTATATTTCTAATGATCATGTAGGTAGTGTATGTTGAAAAATCAGCTATATCACCCTATAAAAAATCATTTGACCACCAGCAATTGAGAATATTAAACAAATAACAATGCTCTATAAATAGGTCATCTTAAATCATCCCCAAAATATTGAGAAGCAATGTTTTTAAAATAATTAACAACTTAAATAATATTATGATTTCTCTTTTTATATTGTTATGACTCAAAACATTTATTTTTACTAACCGGATGTATTAACACATGTTTATTTACTTCAACAAAATTATGAGTACCTACTTATATTTGTATTTTGGATTGATTTTGTTTGTAGTCTTGTGAACTGTATTGTTTAATTATTACTTTGTTCCTGATTCGGAAAAAATTTAATTAAAACTAGATTTACCAATAACCCCTTAATGAAACACATCAAGAATTATACTATAACAGGAAATATTAATATTAATATTAATATCAATATTAATATAAAATATTAGTGTGTACACCAACTGAAGAGAAGATACTTGTTTAATTTTATTTATTTCAAGATCTCATAATTTTTGGTTAGTTATTAATTTTATAAAGTAATCTTTTGTTATTTTAAATTAGTAATTTGATTATGTTTTTCAGAATGTGAAGAATGTAAATACAATTTCTAGTCTCATGCCCTCATTGAAAGCGATTCGGGAAAACATGATGATGACAATAAAACTACTGTCATGTCACGAGTACGGTCATTATGATCGTTGAATGATATTCTTCGATTTTCCAGAGTAAAACCTGCATATTGGTTAACCTGTATTAAGTTAGATATTTCTAATACAAGTAATTTTACTGCTTTAAGTAATGATTAAAATTTTTATTTTCATGAATTATCAAGAATATTTTAAAATCGCAAATAGAGTATTCAAAAGTTATAAATGTACACAATATAGTTATCTATCTATTATAATATATATATAAATTAATTCCATACCAATAGATTTTTTTTATAAAATTAGGCGACTAAACAATTAATTACAAATCATAATATGAGTTTATCTAAGAATAACTGTTTACAAAAATGATTTTTTAAATTTTGACAATAATGTAATTAATGATTTGCCATCATCACAGAAATGTTTCTTTATTAGAAAAAACTAATCACATGCAAATAAAACAATAATTTTGATAATAAAATATATTAGTTCATACTACATCTTACTACCTATTTTTAATGAATAATATAATAATAATTTCAAAAATAACGATTTTAGTTAGAATAATAATAATGATGATAACAACTTAAATATATAATAATGTGAATTAGGTTATAAACTAAAAAAATTTTATTGTTGATAAAAAGAATAAAAAAAAAAATTAAAGTTTAATACTATTGATTTCATATCAATACATTTATAATTATAATCTTCAATGATATTATAATATTCACATCATATAATACATTGTATTATATTTATTATGATACAGATCATTGATTATTTAAAATTCTTAACTTCGAATGTGGTTTTGTTGTTGATAATATTGATTTAATAGATTGTTCATTAATTTGCTTACATGTATGAAAAATTTTGGTTACGAACAGTAGACGAATAATGTATAAATAATGTTCTTTGCACGGATGACTGTCGAATGAGGGTATTATATCTAATAAAGATATTGACTGCATTAATATTTTTACGATTCCTTTTTTACTTTTTATAGACTCCCAATTTTTTTCAAAGTGTTCTAAACACATTGTACATATTTTAACAAGCTCATCTGTGGGTGTCTTCAAACCTCCATGAACAACACCTCTATATGTCTTATTCAAAATCAATAATTGATTTTTGTCATTCATTGCATTATTGTTTTTAATTAATTGTTCCAAACAGATGTTACAGTTGAAAAAATCCAGACATTTTTTTACTAAATAACCAGCAAAGTATACAATTGAACATGTTTCTAATGTGGTTGTTTCTTCTGGAACATATGTATTTGGAGACAAATCTGAATTTGTATTTGATGATGAATTTCCTAATTCATCTAATACTTCATCTTCTTTGTGTTCAATAGTTGTTCCTTCAGTATTAGACACATCAGATAGAACATCAACAGTAAGAAAAACATCATTGTCTTCTTCACAGTTGCACAACTCTGAACATTTCATAAGGCTAAATGTACAAATGTTTGCATAACAACTTCTGAACATCCTTAAAGTTGGATTACGATTATACCCGTTCTTTTGCCGCATTATAGAAAAAAGATTTTCCAGTGGGTCCTGGCATAAACGGTTAGTCAATAAGAAATACGGTTTTCCAGTATCACATTTATTCAATACATCGGATTTTTCAATTTCATATAATGCTAAAATCGAATTGATTGACCAAACGATTCCTGTAAAGCACGGAGGTTGTGACTTAATATTTTTGTTTTTATGTAGTTTTTTAGCTTCAAGGAATATGTTGCGTGTATTTTTCAAAATTTTAAATAAGTTTTTGTTAGCTTCACTTAGTGGCCGAGAATTAGGATTTTTGTCATATAAGATTTTACTGTTTAAAATATCAAAAGTGTCGTTGATTTGCATTACAAATTCTGCTGTGTCTTCTGCTGTGCCTGATGTTAATTCTCCCGTAGCGATACATGTACGAATTGATGCTGAAACTGATTTGCTACACATTTGGGTGTAAATGAGTTGTTATTTTTGGCATTGAACGAGCTGTCTTACTATTCACATCAATTGCAAATGTGTCCTTGATATCTTGGAAACAAATTTTTTTATTGCCAATTTCTATGTCACCGTTCATCAAATTGTTACGTAAACTTTTTATGAGGTGTGGGACATCATATATTAGACATATTTTCTTACCATTAATGTCGACTACTGGGTCAGTTTTTGTCCCACCAAGTAAATCAAACATCCTACGGTTTTGAGACCCTTGATCGCACACAATACCTACTGGTAACAATCCAACTTCTTCCAGTTTTTTTATGCATTCTGTTATTATGTCAACTAGGTCTGTTCCCTTTACACCAGATCCACTAAAGAAAAATGCAAATGGAAATTTCCAATTTTGGTATAGTCCACGAATCATTATTATTAAGGCATTTTTGGATGGATCTGAAAATCGTCCAAATTGCCCTAAATCTTGATAGCCTTCTATAAAATCAAGTGCTTTGTTGAATTCTAGACAATTCATTAAAGAAACTTCATCTAGCAAAAAAACACATTTTTTTTGGTGGTAATTCATCGATGCGACTTTATATTTGATTTGTTGCATGTACTCAATTGGGAAACCAGGAGAATAATTAATACTTTGCAACCAACGTCTCATAGTACTTTCACCGGGTAGGGTTATTTTATTCTTACGCATGTACTTATAGGTTGATGGAGATTTATAATAAATTGAAAATGCAATTTTTTTTTCTTCGGGTGTCCACGGTTTTCTATTTTTATGTTGTATTTGCATGGTGACTATTGCTTTTGAGTTTTGTGATTTAAATTTTGTGCTCTGAATTAAAGTTTGTATATTAGATTTTTGTTTTTTTAGTATTTTTTTGACATTTTGTTTTTTTAAACGGCTAATAATTGCTCTTTTTTGGCTTATAATTTTTTTTTGTCTCTTACAAATATTAATTAATGTTTGATTATTAAGTTTCTTTCTATTTTTAATTTTTGGAGATGGCATTTTACATAGTTCTTGTACCCATTGTTTTGTTCTTGATAAATCGGATGAAATACTGCTAGGACTAGGAAATATTAACTGTGGTGATGATATAGATTTCGAATTTTGATACTTTTTAGTTGGCATTAAGACTTTAAATTTGTCAGGAGTAACTATGAATGTGCCTGATGTGGATACAATGTCAGAATAATGTAGCATGTTGGGATTAGTAGTACCATTAACTGTAGATGGTGAATCTATAAAATTGACATCATAATATATTAGTTTTTATTTCATTTGTGCAGGTAGAATATAAAGTAATTGATAATATTAGCTTTATTATAATGAATAGTAAATATAATGTATTTAATTTTTAATTTTATATAGTAGCTGAAGGGAATTTTATCAATGATCATATAACAACTAACAAGTCTTGTTTAATATTTTAATTTTAGTTTAAGAAAACGCAATTTAAAATATATGATATACTAAAAATATTACTTGTAATTAGTAATCGAGTACTTAAGAACTCAATCATTGAAAAAATTCACTGTATACAAATAAAATATAATTTATTATAACAATTATAATATCAATCATTAAGGTATTGTGTATAAGTTTATAAAATAATAGCAGTGTACTTTAAAAAAATGTTATGTTAAATTTTACAATAAAAATCGTATGAAAAAAGTAGTAATTGTAAACATTAGTTTTTCTTTAAAATTTAACCTAGATATTTATATATAATATATATATTATATTTAAGTACCTATATAAATTGTTTGCTTAAGATTGGTGGTACAAAATAATGGTTTTAAGAATGATCCAAAAATAGGATTATGTTTTGATGGATGAAATGAAGAGAAGCGTTTAGTATTTTTGCCACCAAAGGATGTCGTTGATTTTATTAAACATTTGTAGGTCAGTTGATGTTATATGGATCGGAATGTTGGGGAGTAGTCAATAAAATAGAACAGATGGTAAGTGTAACAAACCAAAAATACCCGATTTAAGTTATGTGGTGGAGGGAGATAGACCACTGTTTATATTAAAATTAATATCAAAAAGATTAGTGAGCCTCACTGAGAAAACTCATGTAGGACATATAGACACGTAGTCCTATACAAGGATGATCGATCCTATTAGTCTGAGAAGCTGGGTACAGAAGATATTAGCAAATGGTATTAATTAATAAGGAATCTCATACCTTCATCAAACAACAGTTTTCTTTTTGAACCTTTGTTGGTATGTTTTTCAATTTGTGCTGAATCCCATTCATTATCATCTTCAAATTTATCTGGCAATAATATATTTATTTTCCATTAAGTTAAGTATAAAATGTATCAGTTATTATATATTGTAATTTGTAACAATTTTTTTTCTAAACAATGTTGTAATTGTTCTTTGCATACATAACAGCATAAGCAGTGGCGTGGTGAACAGTAATTTCAGAAGAAATTGCCTCCCAGATTTTTTTTAAATAGAGGGGTGATTGGCAGCCGGTTGGTCCCCTAGTAAATGATGGGCATTTAGTTTAAGTTTTGAAATATTTTAATTACCGATGTTTTAATCTAAGGGGGGCTTCAGTCCCCATAGCCCCCCCCCCCTGTATCCGCGCCTGAGTAAATGTAATATGATATACTCAATAGGTAGTCAGTCTAAAATCCGATCAGAAATATAATTAGTTATATTATATTAATACATTATTATGCATTAATACTTGAGATATTTGTAACTTGCATCTGGAAAATTTTCAGTTTGCCACGCCACTGAACATAAGTATATTTCCTCTTAAAATTACTTACCAGTATGATGATACATATTTGAAACAGCCAAAGGTAAAAGGCGTTGTTTTTGAATGCTCATGTACATATTATTATCAAAATGAACTTCACATATAAATTTTTTCCTTAATGTTTTAGGGCTTAACGCATCCAATTAAATGTTTCCTTAAGTATAAAAAAAATGACTAAAGGTAATCTATATTTTTTTAGAAACTGAAATAATTGTGCATTTGCATCATGTTTTTACCTGAATTCAAAATCCATTTTTTACATACATCTACATTTTTTGGAAAACCGTGAAACTTAATCTCACTGTTTTTTCTTTTATTGTTCCCACAGTTGAAATAAACACATACATTTCCAGACATGTTTAATCTTTATACACTTAATAGAAGTCAAAGAAAAGTGTAAACTTTAAATTATGATAGTACAAGTTTCAAGTAATAAATGGGAGAAGGTTTTTTTGGATTTATTGTGCTTAGGTACTGCAAGTTAAGTTAGGTTTTATATCTCTCCTTAAAAACAATGGGCTCAGACGAGGCCACGAGGGCCACGTTCACCCACCCTGCAGCGGCTCCGCTGTTGGATTCATCGATCAAGAAAATGTTGCTTATAAAATTATGTATGATTTATTATACTGATAGATGTATAGACATCTCCTTATACCTATATGTATATATAATTAAATATTAAACAATGATAAAGATTTTAAATTTACTATTAAAGTTAAAGTGAATAATATTATGCATAGCTATATGCCTATTTAGCTTATGGATTTGTCTTCAAAGTTAAAATACTATAGGCAATATTTTGTAATTTCGTTTCTATGTAATATTATTATTTATTATTTTGCAGTTTAAAATATTTCAATAATTTCATAGTTTATTACTTAACGAATGATTCCCCTCGTTAAGCTTTGCGTTAATATTATACGTAGTGATTTTTGAAGTACCTATGCTTGCCCTATATTTTACTTAAATTTAAGAATGATGTTGTTACAATACAAACTTCTGTTTTAAAATTGGAATCCTCTTTTTTTACTTTTAACAAAGTAAAAAAATTAATGTACCTACATACATTTAGATACATCTACATTAATTACAAGAACATTATCTGCTAAATAATTATTTGCAGTAAAAAAGGAGATTCTCATATATTGATCCATGGGCCTTTTGTGTGCCAGGCCGACACTGGGGGTGGCCTTCCTAGTTGCGCTTATGTAAAGCACTAAGTTTAAGCACTCTTTAGAAATAGTCTAAATTTAAAATATTTACACCAGAAAAAATTGTGAAATGTATAATTTATCAGCATTACGTTATGCTGATTGCTGCCGTACGACCGGATGACCTATTATAGATATCATCGTAAAGGTACGGATAAATAAATATCCGTAAATATCTACTGCAGTTATTTCAACCTTAACTAAGATACCCATCTGACATTATTTATTTTATTTTTAAAAAACTTTCGTAATTTTGCAATCTGTAGAGTAATGTTTTGTTTATTAAGTATTTGTATAATAGTGGTTTGTGTTGGTAACCAGGTACCTAAGTACCTTTCATTATTTTTTACATATTAGAATCTGAATTTTTACCAAGCTGATTTTTTATAGCATCATTTAATTATTTCAAATCATTTGGTAATGGTGGCTGGGGTGCTATAGTCAGTTGAGTTTTGAGACACCCCCTCCCCTCTAAGATAGTCTACGAATAAGCCGATTACCTATTAATTCATTTCATTATCCAACAGTATTGTTTTACTACAATTAATATCGTGACACGGTCGTCGGTCGAATACCGGAACACGTTTGTTATTTCCATTATATTATAATAATATTATATATTATTATTATTACTAAAAATATAATATTATAGTAAAATATTAATGTTAAACGAAACAAAAAAATAGTGTAATTGTGTATTCGTATGCATTGGCGTAATAAAGTTTAATAAACCAACTACGGCCCGGGCGCACACCCGACAGTACGACAACCCACAGCATAGACAATAATACACAGGACCACGGCTATAGCCGTGCACAGGACCTAGATAACACCATGACAAAATATATTTGTCATGGATAACACTACTACACTGAGTGTCACTGACAGTCAACACTAGTGCTCATCTAACGGCAGTATCCGGAACTATTTTAACAGCTAGCGCCGATCTAACGAACATATCCATAACTAGTAGACTTCTAGCGCTCATCTAGTGTTTCTATCCAGAACTAACGCCGTGACTGCAGCGATGCGTAACGGCCGTATCCATTAGAGCGTAGCGTGAAATGCCGCCAGTGAGCAATCTATACTATGTATAATCAATGGTATTATGTTGACAAAATAACTTACGATTTTTACGAATTCCATACTGATTATAAAAATAAACACGGATATTTTTTAAAGTACCAACTAGATCTAGTTAATAATTCTCGTATTTTCGATATGCTATTGTGCTAATCATATTTTATACAGATGAAAAAGGTACGAAAAACCACGGTGTTAAAAATAATAATATTACACAGTAACAGTGGTATTGTATATTATAATATTATAGAGTATCTACCTTCAGTTATGCAGTCGTCGTAATCACTAAAACATTCTGTAGTGCCTATATCGTATATTTTATAATATAATACCGTAGTACTAAACATCAAGTTTATAAGTTTATCTATTTTTATTTTTACGACTATTTTAAAATATTATTCATAAATATAATTGTTCATACTTTTGGGTTTATTGTTTTATTATTATTTTTTTTTAAATACTGCAGTATAAATTAGACGATTAGTGCATCGAAAATACGAGACTATTATAAGTGTCGGGCGTAAACTAAACCTGTGTGGCGGAAGAATACGCAGCCCGGCACAGTAACCAATACTGTTCTTTCAATGGATAACCTAATCGAATAAACTGTTATGGGTAGGTACATAGGCGTAACTAGACCTTAAAGTTAGGGGGGGGCTTCAGCCCTAACATAATTTATATGAATAACAAATGTGGGGGGCTCTGCCCCCCACATCCCCATACACGTTCCTCAAATAACATTCATTTTTAAATTATAATATTATTTTATTACTATACA